>NC_142540.1:15015000-15257500 GCF_056151865.1 Erythranthe guttata
AATAATAATAATAATAATAATAATAATAATAATAATAATAATAATAATAATAATAATAATAATAATAATAATAATAATAATAATAATAATAATAATAATAATAATAATAATAATAATAATAATAATAATAATAATAATAATAATAATAATAATAATAATAATAATAATAATAATAATAATAATAATAATAATAATAATAATAATAATAATAATAATAATAATAATAATAATAATAATAATAATAATAATAATAATAATAATAATAATAATAATAATAATAATAATAATAATAATAATAATAACCAAAAAAAAAAAAATATTGTCGCTGACAGTAATTGTACTGTCAACGAAAGTACATAAATGTATTGTCAGTATAATTACTATTAGTGATAGTGTAACGTTCAACGACGAGCGTAAAAGAAACTAAGGGTGGACAATTCAAACCCATCAACCCATTGAACCCGTGAAATATGGTAAAAACCGCCCCATTAGGACAGGATCGATAGATCCATCAATAGGATTAGATCATGAAATAGAGAAAATCCGCGAATTTGTGTCTAAGACAAGTTAATATTTTTTTAATAGCCGTGTAACCCATCCCGCCCGCCATCAAAATGATGTCGTTTTGTTTATATTGTATAGTATAATAAATTAATAATATATAATACATAATGTTATATTATATAGTATAATAAATTATATAGCATAAAGCTTTGAATTTAGTTATTTTTTTAATGAATTTATGGTTAAAATTATTTAATTTTATTTTACTTTTACATTTATTATTGATATTATTTACATTGGTTTCAATTTAAGATTTTATGATTGGTCATTTTTTTTAAATAGTTTATCGTAAAACTTATAAATTATTAAAACACTAATACATTTAAGTATGATGGGTTTCGACCCGTGAAGACTGGGTCTTACTATAAACCCGTCGAAAACCTACAAGTTTGGTTCCTTAAAATCAAGAACCGTTGGTTGATGGGACGAGAGCAGGTTTTGCTAGAACTGGCGGGTTTATGACCCGCGCACACTCCTAAAAGAAACTGATAAAAAAGGCCGGCTAATACTTAATGTATTTATTAAACTTGATTATATTAAATGAAATGAAATAATAAAAATAAATATTCAAATAAATAAATAACAATTATAACTATCAAATGAGTTCGAAAAGTTTTCTAGTGTTTATCAGAAGCAACCTTACTTTTATTAATAAGATTTGGAACGGAATCGAAATGGTATATACAATTATCAATAATTCCGGCAATTAGACTTTTCGCAGGGGGTGTACAATTAACTCGTGTTTTTATTTTATTGCGTTTGGCTGAATTCTCTTTTGGATTTTCTTGCATTTTCCTGCAAAAAATTAAAAAAGATAGAAAAATATTATTGAAAATTTCCGTTATATCCGAATTTGGAACAATATATTATAATTTTCGAAATTCCGCCGATTCCGAGTAATTATTTTCTTTTTAAAGAAAATTGGAACCCGTTTTTTATGATCGAAAAAATTGAAAATTTTCAGAAATAACCATTTCCGATCTATTCCAATCAATTTCCAACCCTATCCTTTTACACTTTTTAAACATTGATTTTTTTTTAACAATTACTAGCATCTTTTCCCCGTGCGATGCACAAGATCGAATTTTAAAAGTGAAAAAAAATAATCAATTTTACAGATCGAATTTCTATCTTTATTTTTTAAGATTTGAGACTTATTGATGACAAAACAGCTGGTTCAAACTAGAAGTATTTTACACGATTCAGTGTCAGTTTTGATAATTGTTGAAAATATAGTTACAAAATTAGTAAAAAAATATTAAAAATGAATAATTACGGAAATTTCATTAGGTTTCTTAGGCTTGCCCAATGTTTTTATTTTTTATATATATGAGATAAATAGAGAATTTGATTGGAGGTTAATTATTCTTTCTTTATCCGAAAAAATCGTGGAAACATGAACCGAAAAGTCGTTACGTCCAAAAAGAGAAAAGTTGATATTTGTGTGGAGTTTGTTAGCGGCATCTTATACTGCTCCAAAATATTTGCCAACTAATCAAAAAGAAAATCAAGATATATTTTTGCAAAATATAATGAATATATGCGAGGAGCATCAGTTGAGATATCACTTTGATACTTTTACAAATTTATATGCTTCAAACACTTCAACCCATAGGTATTAAATAAATTATTATCCCTTTTTTATTGAAATTTTATTGAAAGTTTTTTTCCTATTGAAATTGCTAGAGCTATTTTTAAGGAATATTTGATTCAGTTTTTTTTTTTTTTTGTGCATTTTTACACTTTCTGTAGGTTGAATATCAAACTAATTACCACTTAACTCCTTTATTGGAGTGACATATTTTGACTTTTGGGAATCAAAATGGTAGTTTTATAATTTGATACTTCATTTGGTTCTTCTATTGGAGTTGCTCAGATAGTCAGATGTAGTAAACTATTGGCATATCCTAAATAGAATGGTTTACTTGAGTTGTTAGCGTCTTGTCGGTCATTACAAAAAGAAAAATATATATAATAAAATTTATTTGCAAGGTTATTCATATGTCGATACATTCAGTTGTCGAGGTTTTACTGTATACCTAATAATTTAATGAGCAATAAAACGAATACTATACAAAATACTAAAGTAATATACAAATTATTTAGTAGATGAAATAAAGATATAACCTAAGTCCATATTCTATTTCAAACAACTATTGAAGGAATCAAAATAATATATGTTACATTAGTAAAAGTGTGTAAACATATACTCCCTCTATTCCTAAATATGTGTCGTTTTTTACATTGGCACAAATATTAAGGATCTCAATAAATATGTCTTAATTTCAGGAAAATAGATATTGATGGACCAAAATACATTTGTTTATTAATTAATGCAGGAATAGTGATATAGAGCTAATAAGGGTAAAATTGAAAAAATGAGCAATTGATGCAGCATTCGAATTGTAAAGTGACAGATAATATGAAACAAAAAAAATCTCAAAAGAGACAGATATTATGGAACAGAGGGAGTAATAGACTAAACTCAAATAAATACATACTCTCGGTAGAAGAGTTGATACATGTTATTTGCCATTAAAGTAAGGGGCAATTTGATTAGAAGTCTCTTAGAGGGTGTTTGGCTAAGCTTATTTAAAAAGTTGATGAACTCTTACGTCTGATAAAATGTTTTAAGAGTTGATAAACTGTCACATCTTATTTTCAGGAATACTTTTTAGAGTATTTGGATAATGAGCTTATTTCCTATTTTTTACTCGTTATAAGATCTTACATAAAAATGTGGGGTAGAGGTACTTTTTAAAAAAATATCTTATATGCTCTCCAGTAGCTTATTTTATAAAAAAATAAGATTTTTTTTTTTAAATTTATTAAGCATTTTGAAAGAGCTTATAAGCTCTAAAACATCTTATAAGCTCATTTTAACGCTTAGCCAAAGCATGGACCACACTCAGCAATACTTGAAGACAACGAGGTGCTAATTAATTTATCGTCGAGAGATTGACTATTTGTTGAAACTCTCTTGAAGAGATTAATTTGCTAACTAAGCTCTCAATAAAAGTTGTGGCATGCACAATTTAAAGACACTATCTATTTACTATACTCCTTTATAAGGGTTCAATTAAAACGAGCTTCGTTGTCGATTCACGATCATCGGATTACCCCCAGGCCCTAGTTACTTGTTCAAGAACTTGTTGCGAAAAAAGTTGCCATTGGTGTTGCGATGAACTTTTGTCAAAATTTATTTTAAAAAAGAAATGCTTTCTATGTAATATTAGTTCATATATGTATATATTACAGAATACAAAAACTAGTTGAGATAATTTGAGGAACTTCTGCGTCGGTGCCTAACGACACAAAGAGACGAGCTTTTGGGGGTCGCTGTCAAAAACATTACTAATGGAGGGCCCTAAATGGAATATCTAGTAAAACATTGCTAATTAACAGTCCATCCTCATAATATCTTGAGAACAAGAAAATAACCATTGGCCACTCCCATCAACAATTTTCCAGCGCAAAGGGTGTCCTACTTTTGATCCGATTCGTCGTTTCTTCGTTTAATAAATTCCCTGTAATTACTCTTCAACCGTTTGTATATATATATAATATTGATATATACTCACGGCTCCTCTGCCAACCATACATGTTATTGTTCATAATATTTGCTCATCGGTTGATGCTCGTTGGAGTTGTCGACATCCAAATGATCTTATCAAAGCCGGAAAGTCCTTCATACAATCATGGTAGAATCCTTTTAAGAAGCTTTTTTAAAACATTACCTTAATAGGTAGGCATCTATCTAACTCCAGCTCTACGTCAAAGTTCAAACTTCGAAAAGAACACATACATACAAATGTGCTGGAAAGAGGCGATGTTCAGTACCTTTTCAAGGTTTTGTCAAAGGGGTCGGCTAGAACTAATATTAATTTTTTTCTTATTTCAGTACCGCTAAGTATAATACCTATTTTATAGAAGTTTTTACATGTTTTTCTTATATTACTACCACAAAATAATTTTTTTTTTTTGTTAACAAAGTACTAAAATATCCTTATCAAACAAAATATAATTTATACAAACAAATTTTGTTTTTCCTCATTTCAATATCAAAGAATAAAAAAACTCTCTTCTTCTCCCCCAAACCCAAACACATGAAACCATCTCTTCTATTTCATCTTCTTACAAACCCTCCAAAAAAATCAAAAAATTCAAAACGTCACAAAACATATAAAATGGAGCCACAAGACATCAAAATGGTAGTTTACAATTTAAATGGTAGGAGAACCCATGAAAGTATGTATTCATGTCTTTTTAAAGTTTGGAAGTCAATTTTGAAGTTTTTTTTTTTTTAACCCCGTCGACAATTTTTGACACATACATATCGTTTTTTTGTCAATTTTCGACACCACCATGTCGAAATTTCACAAAAAATCGACATGTATGTGTCGATTTTTTTTAAGCAGCAGTAATTTTTCGACATGTTGGTGTCGAAATTCGACACCAAATTCGACATGTTTTGATTTTCATTAAGGGTATCAATGCCATTAACTATTTATTATCTTTCTTTTTTCGGTATTGAAGTAAGAAAAATTTGATATTAGTTCTAGCCACCCCTTTGTCAAAACAAGAAAAAAGTCAGCCCGACTACGTGTACAAATAGACCACCATTTCAATTTACAATGTCATGCGTAAATATCTAACGGCTCACAGAGCGACTAAGGCAAAAGTGATTGATGATCTTCTATACTGATGCAGAATTAAATGTTATTCTTTTAACGAAAGACGAGCATTTTGGACCTTAACCGAGAGCTTCAACTTCTGGTCCTCCATATCTCTAAATAGTGCTAGTAGAATCGCCCGATATACTTCACACCTTTCGTTTGTTCGTTCAAGCTCACCACTTAGTTCATTCATCTTCTTCTCCTTCTCTTCCTGCATTATTAAAATTATTATTGTTATTCAAGATTTAGAGATTCAAACATATGAATTACAATACATTGAGTTTTACGTACTTAAGCCATTTCATCACTAATTAAGAAATTCTTAACTTTATTTTAGCAAATTATTTGTTTGTTTTCTGCAACGAATTGAGGATAATCTCACATACTTGAGCAACAGTTTCAGTAAGTGAACATTTTAGCAATTTTAACACTGAGAAGGCTGGAGCTTCGACACTGCAGCAGATTGCTTTTAAGGGAATTAATATCTACAATGCAATGAAAAATATATTTGATATACTAATAACAGAAACAAAAAATTCGACATTCATGTCAAATGACGAAAATACCCCTCTTGTTGGGTAATTACAACCCACCCCTCAACTATGAATCTTCTTACATGTCCACCCTTATGGTGTCAAATTCAACATAATCTTCTAGATTCCGTGGAATATTCTCAAGTTTGTACTCGTTTTGTGCAAAAAGGAAGTTTCTGACGCACCACAAACCGGTATTTACAAGCCAAGAGACACATCTTATGATCATCTTGTTACGAAATGTGGAGCTTGAATGGAGTAAAACGGGTACAAACTGGAGAATATTCCACATAACTTAGAAGATTCCACTAAATTTGACACCGCAAGGGTGGATGCAAAAGAAAATTCATATTCGAGGGGTGGTTGTACCCAAACAGGAGAGGTTTTTTTCGAAATATCTCAGGGGGGGTGGCCGTAATTTACCCTAAATTAAAAGTCCCAAGTTTGAGCGAACCATAATAAGGTTCTAAACTGTCATGTTTTCTTTGTGGAGTCGAATTCCTATTCTCAAAATAGTAACACATATCTTGGAATTTTCAAATAATCATGTATTTTAACATATACAGTAGAAATCAATTCAGCCGTTTGCCCCCACCGAGTTCTATGTTCTTCAGTGACACAGATTCCTATAGCAATATATCCGCAGCTCGGATTATTGTTGGTTTCCTTTCTCCAGTCCTTTAATCTATTGCTAGTTTCTATAGATCAAAAGTGTGACAATGTTTCTTGCTTTCCCGACTAAATGGCTACGTAGTCCTCCATAACAATTATCGACCATTGATACTAACCTTAAATTAAAGACCACAAAATTCCAAGCAAATTGGAAACAAAGTATTTATTATTCGATATATCTTTTCCAATTCTAAATATAACAGTATGTGTAATCTTCATTTCGCAGGCAGTATTAAAATTAGGCAAGTGGAACGAAGCCTATTCACACAGTAACTTACGGCTAATAATATATAATAACAAAAAGTCGATAGGTTCAAAGTATCTTACCCTCGATAAACACGATGAAGATTGATTCTCGACCGTGTGCATTTCTAGGTTTCTTCCATTTGCTTCACTTATCCCGTGTGAAGCTTTGTTCTTCACAGCCGCAACTCGTTTCGAAGCCTCTTGCAGCGCATTCATGGCCACATTGTAAACATGTATCGATTTTGCACCTTCTTCCACATACTTCATAGCCTCTTGGCGTAAATTATTATGACGAACCATTGGAGATTCTAGATTACTATTATTATTAATATTAGGCGAAGCGGAAGAAGCATATCCAGGCACGGATTCTTCTCCGCCACCCGTCTTTGCGTTTCTTGTCCAACGCCTCAGAACATAATCGGGAGGGAGCATTAGAACATTCTTAGCTCGAAACACCGACAGTACGTGTCTGCAAATGATCCCTGAAAAGTCAAACATTTGACAACTGCACGTAGCTTTCATCTCAAACCCATTGAATCTAACGGTGTGAGCTTTGTGCTCTTCGCCAAATTTAGCCACCCGATAAGTTGTCACCGCACCGGATTCGTCGAGTACAGTAGCAGGATTAGCAAGAGTTTCAACGAGTTCGCCTTGAAATTTCATGAAAATCCTCTTAGTATAAAGATTAGCAGCTTGCTTCTCCATAGGTGACGGTGTTCTAAGAATCGGGGTCGTATTACAAGTATCGAAATCATCCTTCAATTCCTTTTCGTTCCAACTCGATACAGACTTTTCGTACTGTTTGATCAACAGCTGTACAGTAGTCGAGGCACTCAAAAACCCATCAAAGAACAAACTCAAAGCATCGTTCCACTCAACCGTCGACAATTCGCCGAAAAACACGTCTCTCAAATAAACAGGAACCCATTGATCACGAATGTTGTATAAAAACTGAAGCCATTCGTTTTCCATCAGATAGTATCGACTCAAGAGTGCCCCCCAACAAGAATCGAATTCCTCAACGGTGTCGGCTTCATTGACACACTTCTTCAACTCAAGATCGAAAGTAGGATTTGCTTGATACACGTTAGTCAACTTCTCCATTGTCTGTCTGAAAATGCTCCATCTGCAGAAACGATTTCGTGTCTGTGGGAGAACTTGAGCCACAGCCATCTGAATAAGACGATCAGGGTCGATGGTGATCGAGACAGGGGTTCGTCCAGACATGGATTGAAGCCATGTTTGGAGAAGCCAAACGAAAGTGCTGTCTGATTCGTTCAGAAGCAACGCGCAGCCAAAGAGGACGGGATGCGCGTGATGATTTACGCCGGTGAAAGTGATGAACGGTATTTTAGATCGGTCCGTTCTGTATGAAGTATCGACTCTGACAGTGTCGCCGAAATAGGTGTAATTCGCACGTGAAGTCTCGTCGGTCCAAAAGACATTTCCACATTGTTCGTTGTTGCCCTCGATTGCGTAGAAGAAACCGGGATTCTCTGATTGTGTTCTTTTCAGATAGTCCAGCAAATATTGAACCCCTGGCCCAAGATTTCTCTGCCTATTGCTATTGTTGTTGTTCATATTGTATCTATCTGTCAAAATCCCAAAAGCAATTCTTAATTCAGTAGATGCACAGCAACCAAGAAAATGGATTTATTTGCAATTATCAACGAAGAGAAGAAACCCACATACAAACGATGAAGCTAAGAAAATTCAAGAAATCGAAATTGTTGCAATAAGAAGAGAAAACGATGGTTAGGGCAAATTCATGCTGCCCCAAAAAAGTGAACCAAAATTCAAAATTCAAGTAGACAAATTAAACGTATTTACGCGATGGATAATAATATGAATAGAACGCATGAGATGGGAAACAACCTCGGAGAGCTGTGAGTTGATCTCGCCGGATTATGGTCGGAGCTTTTTTTTTTTGATAGGCAGATTATGGTCGGAGCTTGCAGCTGTCTGAATTGGGGAAATTATAATTAGAGTAAAAAGCAGTTTGCCCCTAAACTATGGCTCATTTTGCACTTTGCCCCCTAAACAAAAAAAATTTGCACGTTTTTACCTGAACTCGTTAATTCATTGCACGGTGCCTCCTAAAAGGAATATTCCGACAATTTTGACCGGAATATTACAACACGTGTGTTGCACATGAGATTTTCAGGGGCAAATTTGTCCCTTCACTTACATTCTATATTTTAATCATTAAAAAATAAAGAAAAATAAAAATAAAAGAAAAAAGAAAAAAGAAAAAGAAAAAGAAGGAGTTGTCATCCCGTCAGACCACCACTCTCCCAAAGCCAACCCATCCATCCCATATCCCAGTAAAAATTTTCATCAATTTTTCGTGTTGCTTCTCTTCTTCCAATTTAGCATTCATCTTCTCTTTGATTTTTCCCCTCTCGTTTTTTTTTATATATCGGTTCCCTGGCAAACAAAATCATTGAGGACAAATGAGACAGTGACGGTGGTGATTTGTCTTGCTCCTCTTCTTGTTCTACATGATTTTAATTTCGAATTTAATGGTGATTTTTGTGAGAAATTAACATTCAGACCTCTGTTTTTATTTTCTTGCTCTAACTGTTAATTTGTGCAAGTTGACCCACCGTTCGAGAAAACATAAAAAAATCTCTTCAACAAATTGATCGCCACTGCGCCGCCGCAGAAGATGAACCTGCCGGAGCTTCCATCGGTGGAGGAATGCAATCTGCCAATTGTCGATTTGGGGGGGCAGCTCGAGCTCGGAAAATTCGTGGTCGGAGCCTGCAAGAAGTAGATTACTAAGGCCTCGCTAGAGTGGGGTTTCTTCTAGGTTGTCAACCATGGGATTTCCGACTAGGTGATGGAGATAATAGATGCGAATAGAATAAAGCTGTTAAAAAAATTGACAGATCTTTTTTCTTGCTCTTCTCTTTCTTTGATCTGTTCTCTTCTTTTTTGGTTGAATAAAGTTGTTTTTTTCCCTTAAATGAATTAAAAATGTGAAGCTCTCTCTATCTCTGTGATAGCAACAATAATGAAACCAGAGAGGATTTGGCCATTTGTGGAAGATCGAACTAGAGAGTGGGAAAGAAGGCAAATGGTGGAAAAATTAACTAAAATGGGGGAGAGAGATGGGAAAATTAAACTAAACCCACTAATAAATAAATAAAGGGGAAAAGACAATTTTGCCCCTGCATGTTTACACTTCTGGTGGATTTCGCCTGAAAATACCACTTTTTGGCAACTTGCAACAAAAAAACGAGTTTAGGTAAAAACGTGCAAAAAAAAATTGTTTGGGAGACAATGTGCAAAACGGGCATTAATTTAGGGGGCAAACTGCTTTTTACTTTTATTATTATGAAAAAGCTTTGATTGATTGATGGGTTTATTATATTTTCCCACTTTTCCTTCAACAAAATATAACACTTTTATTTTTTTTTTTCTTTTTTGCTGATCAACAAAATATAACTCAACTTATTGAAAATAAATAAACTCTTTTATTATTTTTTTTGTTTTATTTTTTTATTTTTTTTTTCTTTTTTGCTGATCAACAAAATATAACTCAACTTGTTGAAAATAAATAGTAAGGGACAATACTTCCTAGGGTGTGAACGAGCCGGGCTCGGCTGATTTGCCAGCATCGAGTCCATTTTGTCGATCTCGAGCTCATCGAGTATTTAGTTCGGCTCGTGAGTTCACAAACAATTTAAAAAAAAAACTCGAGTTCGAGCTTTTCTCGAGTCGACTCATAAAGCTCATGAGTCGGCTCAACTCGTTTACCATCCCATTCCATCCCGTCCAGCCCCCGCCTCCCAGCGGGTCAGTTTTGGCCGCCTCCTATAACTCAGACCCCGACCCGGCCCAACTCACCCGTTGGCCGTGTCTACTTAGGAATATGTACTAATTTACTTTTCTCTTATGATATCAAACAACAATGTATAGCTAGAATATTAATCCAAAACACACACAAAAAAAATAATATATATATATATATATTTTGTATCTACTTGGTATACCATGTGTTACTGTTCAATTCGATCCCAAAAAAATTATTATTATTTAGGTAAATAATTAACTAAGATGAATGAAGTTATTGACAAGGTATAAAACCTTTTTATTTTCAATTTCTTCTACAAATTCACACACACAGAAAAACAAAAAGAGCTGGTTACACTAGATGCGTGTCAATATTCTTGTGCCGGAATATGCTCAATGGATGTGCCTAGAGTAACCGGAAGGAAGATAAGAAAACATAAATTTAAGTGATCATATATATATATATATATATAAAACAACCCCTTATCGCCCCTCTTCCATAGAAACAGTCAGCAGATTGCTGGAGATGGTAGCAGGTTTTGTGGAGGTGGAGGAAGATGTGCTTGAATGATGTCTCCTCACTACAAAGGCCGGTTTTGTCGGGTTCGGAAGAGAGGTCGTGTTTTCACTGCCAATCATTACAACTACAGTTGACATGGATGGCCGATCGTTCGGGTCTTCTTGCACGCACAGCAGCCCAACATTTATGCATTTCATCACTTCACATTCCTCGCATGATTCTACCACCACCGGATCAACCAACTCGATTGCCTTGTTTTCAATCCACAATCCCCACGCCTGACAATAAAAGTCAGTCATCAAGCAGTAAATTTAAATGCGTATAACATATCGAAAAATGGTCAACATTTGACTCACATATCCAAGGAGATTTAAGACTTGTTGAGGGTTATAGAAACCGGTGTTCTTCTTCCCACTGATTATCTCAAGCATCACAACTCCGAAACTGAACACATCCGACTTTATCGAGAATTTCCCGTCTAATGCGTACTCTGGAGACATATACCCACTGCATTTAAAAAGGCAAACACAAACAATCTTCTTAACTAATTACTCTCTCGATCGACATGCATGCATATTAGTTTTCGCGTGGTACGTATTAATTAAGACTTACTAGGTGCCGACGACTCTGTTGGTACTTGCCTCTGTTTCTTTGCCTTCGACAATCTTTGCCAAGCCAAAATCCGATATCTTGGGATTCATATCTTCATCCAGTAGAATGTTGCTCGTTTTCATATCTCGATGAATGATCCTCAACCTCGAATCTTGGTGAAGGTAAAGTAGCCCTCTTGCTATCCCCAAAATTATATTAAAACGTTGATTCCAGTCTAGTAGCAAACAGTTACTTTGGTCTAGCAAAGAATGTCATTGGAAAAAGAAACAAAAAAAGAAGGAAATATATATTAACTACGGGCTTATTCAAAATGGAAAATATATTTATGTGGGGTGAACTAACTAACCAAATATGAAGGCATCTAAGCTTCGGTTAGGCATGTATTCGTACAGCAAGATTTTTTCTTTTTCTGTGATACAGTATCCCAAAAGTCTAACAAGGTTTCGATGTTGAAGCTTGGCAATCAAGATAACTTCATTTCGGAATTCCTCGATTCCTTGAACGGAGAAACTCGACAACCTCTTCACTGCAATTTCACTTCCTCCTGGAAACTTCCCCTGCAAGACTTTAGCGTCAGAAAGTCGAGCATACGTTAAAATTCCACACTGTGAGAAAAAAAATGATGTGGCGACCTTATATACGGGCCCAAATCCACCACGGCCGAGCATTTTTGCATCTGAGAAATTGTCGGTAGCAGATAAAACAACGTCCAAATTGTAGAAAGGAACATCAATGTTGCCTTGGTTATTTTGGTGCATCATCAAGTCATTTACTTGTCTCTCACTTTCATGTGAGAAAAGCATTAGTCTGTCAGTGCTTCCTCGATTTTCTGGAATAATCGAAAAATTGTAATATTTGTTGAAATCATTTAGTTGGACTATAATCAAAAGAAAATGTTTAGTTCGAGCTTTGCTAGTTTATATATATACCTCTTCCTTTAGCCTTCATCTTTCTTCTATATAAGATATAGATACAGCAAAGAGCTAGTACAACTCCTCCTAAAATGGTGACGACAATCACATATATTCTTCTCGACTTCTTCGTAAATCGATGTGAAAGAGTGTTTACAGGTTCTGAAGTACAAAAAAAGACATTTGAATTAATTCTTCGAGTTATTATTCCACCTACGTAATGACAACATGTTTTGACTAATCTATTAAACACACACCTTGAGCACAAATTGCACTCGAGTCGTTGTTGCCTCTGTCATTGCAATCTGAATAAGCCAGTAACAAAAACAGGAAACAAAAAACTTCAATACCAATTATAGCAGTAAGCCTTATAAGGTACTCAATCAATACATAAATTGTATCAATTAATTAATTAGTAATTAAGAGATTAGCCATATGGGGCTCTCTTCTTAATTATTTTGTTTGTCGAAGGTTTGCGAAATTAATATGACGTAAAGTAAAGTTACCTACAGCCCACAAAGGTACACGCAAAGAAAGGTCGAGTTTGTTATTGTCGGTGTAGTCCCCATGAAGATTTTCAAGTTGAGCAGTCCAAATCCAACACTTTGCAGCAGGTTTACCAGTATCTCTGTCGGTGATATTACGAGCTGTATACCAGTACGCCTCACATTTGCAATTATCTAAACATTCCTTTTGGCAGTCTGCCCGTTTCTGAGCCCGATCAAATGGCAGGACTTGACCACCTGGTCTAGCCAACGTTAATTTTATAAACTTGTCCGTCTGGTTCTGGTTACATTTTATCGACTCCATCCTTTCACAACCTTCTGAGTACTCTCCGTTACTCCAATCTTCCGAAGAAGTACGCTTGAATCCAGGCGGGCATTGACACATTGGCTTATCTTCCAAGTTATTACAAATACCAAACTTCCCACACGAGTCGTACACACTGCACCATGTTTGGGGCGCTGACCAAAATAATAACCACTTTCCACCTCCATCCGTACTGTAATTATAATACTGGATCTCTCCCGAAGAATTCATCAAAATCCTCGAGTTGTGGTAAAATGAAGAAGGCCTTGTATTATTAGGATAAGTTATAACATTCCTAACTGATTGAGAGTTTTGCTGATTCAACCCTGTGTCGGAATTCAAAAATATTTGGGCTACAATAGAAGGCAAATCATTATTAAGCAGCGGAAAAGGACCAGGCTCACCACTTTTCCAGTGAATAGTTGTTCTCTTCAGTATGCTGTAAACACCTTGATCTCGACCGAACGTATAATATCCTACACCAGGGTCAGTAGAGGAGTTCCAACAAGTCAATTTCGTGTGATCGTTCATTTCCATACCTGGGAGAAACGTATCGGTCGGATAATCGAAGCTTTGCCACAATCTTTTATCGTGTTGACCGTCGACCAGTACCAAGTTCCCGGAATCCAACAACTGCAAACTTCTGTTCGAGCTTCTAGACGTGTCAAGAGTTGAAACAGACACCACAGGAACATCAACTCCAGTATTATTGCCATTACACCAGATCTTGATATTCCCATCATCTGCAATACCAAAGACTCCAACACACGGATCGACCAACGGCTCGTCTCTATTCGCAACCCACACAACGGTCCTTGGCATATTCAATTTGTTGTAATAATACCATATGCCTACGTATCTTTTCTCACTACCCTGAGGAGTAAAGAAACCAAGCTCAAATCTGTTTCCACCTGAAACAAGAGTGTCGTAACTGTCGTCAGTTAAGGGAGTACTCACGGTGATTGTGTCTGTAAACAGAATTGCCTCACATTCCGAACGATTAAACGTCAACAACATCACAATGAAGAAGAAATACATCATGATGAACGGAGAATGCATTTGAGGCATATAGCTCAAATGATATACCGATATATCAGTGTATTACGACATTTATTTTCGATCTTTTGCAAACGACTATAACAAAAATTTCTGTCCACAGACCAAGTAGAGTCGAAAAATGTATGTGTGCAAAGAAAAGTCTTATAGTGGACAAGCGGGTCCTCCAAGAATAGTGCGTCAATGGTTTAGTCTCCCGTAACATACAAAAACTAGTCCACGTTGGTTCCAATTACCTTCATTTTTTTTCTCATGGCAGCTTGACTAATGTCTCACTTACTACAGTCATCATTATAATTAAATAAAAATAAAGTGCAATCAAACAAAGCCAAATTTCTCTAACATATAAAAAAGAACTACTACATGTTGATCTAAATTACCTTCATGCCATTTGTCTTGTCATGTGAGCTACATCTATTTTCAGTGAACCAGTCCACCACAATTTATTTGTATCTACAGTAATCACTTTAGTTTATAAATTATTTATTAAAAAAAAAAAAAAAAAAAAAAAAATCAGGTTCTTGACTAATGACTATTTCAAACTGGAAATTTCAGGTGGCCCTAATTCTTACTTGTCCATACTCAAAAACTCAATTATTGAGTTGAGCGCATATTTTGTTTTAACTAGATTTCTACTGTTAGTAGACAAGATTTCTTTTTCCACTGCGAAAAAGATAACAAAATAAAACATAAAAGAAGAGCAGAGAATATTACGTGGATGTTTGGTTTCATTTCCAAAACCAATTTTCAATTCTATACTATTTATAAAACTGAGATTATGTTTGTTTCACAATTTTATCCAGAAAATCCTATTTTTTCTTCTCAATTTTTTATTGAAAATAAATCATTTATACTTTTTTTCAATTTTCAGGCCTACTCAAACCTACTACTAACTTATATATTTTATTCCATCAATTCATTTCTTTCTTCTCATTAATATTCACACTCTCTCTCCTCTCATTTCTCTCTCCTAATTAATATCTACACTCTATTTCTTCCCAATTTCTCTATCTACTACCACTACTAAAAATAAAAAAAATAATAATAGAAATAATAATAATAATAATAATAATAATAATAATCCTCAATCATTATATTCTACTTTTACACGTACTTTCGTAGAAAAAATTCACCACAACAAAACATATTCTCATTTCTACACCTACATAAAACTAAAAATACTCCTTCATCCAAACATATTCTCATTATTTACACAAAAATCAATAAACTACTTTTTCCATCAGAAATTTTGAAAACTAAAAATTCCCATTAAAAACATAACCAAACATCCCCGTGCTAATTTAGTAATTTACTTATTTATATCTCATGACAAAATTAAAAGGCTTATATACATTTTTGGGTAAATTACAACCATCCTTATAGAGAAATTTAACGCCATGGCAGATTTGTATGGCCCAACGGACGCTGTAGTGTGCAAAATGTTCCGCACCACTCTCTCTAAGAGAGCTATGAATTGGTTCAACCTCTACCCACAGGATCGATCGACACCTTCGCTCGATTGTCAACACGCTTCACCAATCAATTCGTCATCAACAAGCAGTATGCCAAGACCCCAGCCCACCTTTTCTCTGTAGTACATAAAGATAACGAAACGCTCCCCAATTACATCAAACGTTTTGTAGAAGCCGTTCACGAAGTCCCCAGCGTAGAACAAAACATGCTCTCTATAAATTAATATAGTTGCAAATACTAAAATTTTATTAACTTAGTAAAATATTAAACTATTGAACTGATAATTTAGTATATTTTTATCGAATTGGGATCAAAAGAAATAATAGTAATTATTTAAACGAGATTATTAATTTATCGATGTTCTTCTATAGTTTTTGTAATGAAGGAACCCGCAGCCAACCATATAGGAAAATCGAGCTTGGGTGTATGCATAGGATGGGTGTCGCAGT
The DNA here is from genome assembly GCF_056151865.1 of Erythranthe guttata. NCBI lineage: Eukaryota > Viridiplantae > Streptophyta > Magnoliopsida > Lamiales > Phrymaceae > Erythranthe > Erythranthe guttata. The sequence goes on from NC_142540.1 coordinate 15,031,321, forward strand.
TTTTGAAATCCACTTTGGATCCTACATCGGCCGAGGCAAAAGCGGCTTTATTGGCTGTAGAAATGGCTCATCAAAATAATTGGGCGACAATCATATTAGAAGGTGACTCACAATAGACTATTGCAGCAGATCAAGCTCACGAGCCGAATATGGAAATATCATTGCGGATATTAAACAAATGAGTGAGACTTTTGCCGCTTTTCCAGTCCAATATATATTTCGGAAAGGTAATCGGGTAGCTCACGAAGTAGCGTCACTATCTAAGAAAGGACCATGTAATTTAGATGCTCTTCCCGTCAAGATTCAGTCAATCCTCTGCTCGGAAATGAGCTAATGAAATATTTTTTGATCCTAAAAAAAAAAAAAAAAAAAAAAAAACTATATTCTCGTATGATATCTTAGGTTCTAGTATACTTTGACATTAGTATTTAATATTTAAATAATATATTTGGGCCTAATACTTTCCCGAACAATTTCGGATCTTCACTAATTCCACAAACCCCAAATCCCAAATTCTCACACCGCCGGAATCAGCAGAAATATATCGACCCACACCCACGCTCTCCGCCATCGATTACCGTAGCAGTCGCCGGCGAAACATGCTTTCAGGGATTCTATTGCTCTGATTCATCTTTGCCCGTGGGGGTTCACGCACCAATTGGAGTTCTTCACGACAAATTTACGCTTACATAATTATTAGGAGAAACAAGCATATCTTATTGATAAGCATTGGTTTTTTTTCATTTTCATAAAATTTTCTCCGTTTTTTGGCTGCAATTGTAATAACCTTATACGCACGTTTCGTTTCATTCTGAATTTTGGTTGAATGTGAATGCAAAGCTGTGGCAGTGGGGCTGCTCGAGATTAAGATTTTTTTTTTTTTTTTTTGTGTTACTCTCAAGTCTCAACTCGTTCCTAGAAGCTTAGGGAATGGCTAGCATCGAACCATTCAATCGGTATTAAAATTTCTGTATGATTGAATTTTTTTTTTAATTCTTAATTGTTGCTGTTCTAAAATTTCAATCTTTTTGTTTAACATGTAAAATTAGCTTGGTAAAACTTGCGGCAAGAGCGTTTTACGATGACATGACAACGAAAGGTGAAAACCAGACCAAGGTTGGTAGAAGTGACAACCGAGGAACCGCCGTTGTCATTCTTGATGCTCTTACTAGGTAAGTTCATTCTTTCCTTTTATGTTTGTGGAAGTTCTTAATTAATTCTCATCGAGTGCTACTACATGTTTGTTTCAGTATTGAGTTCGTAGTGCATGAACGTGACGTCTGTTCTTAAAATGAGAAAACAAGTGGATATGGTGTGTGAAAATCTACGTTCTAAGTTGCAACTTGTTTAGAATGAAGACGAAAGAAGTCATTTTCATTTTGTGATAGTACATGTTTGGTGCATTGTTGAGTTCATTGAAGTCTGAAATGAAAATTGTAATACTTGTCCACTATATATGCAAGCTCTCTTGTCAAAATAAGAAGAGAAATGGGGAGCTTGAGGAATCATCTATATGTAACTGTAGTATTTTCTCTGGTGCATTATTGAGTTCGTCGAAGTCTTACCAAAAATTATTATACTTACTCTTAACCTGCAAGTTGCACTAAAAATGTTAATTATCATTCTGAAGTGCTACAAATTCAATAAATTATAGGGAAGACTTAATTCCTGCCCTGATTTCCAAATTAAGTTATGTGATTTTTCTTGTGCAAGTTACCTTCGAGTAATATGTATTTTGCTTCCTATTTTAAACATTTATATGGTTTTCATATTTTTAATTATTGTTGTAGTTCAATATTAACTGGTGATTTTTATTCATGTAATCTTTATATGGCTTTCATGTTTTAATTATTGTTGAAGATAGTAGGTGGTGAGTTTTATTCATGCCAATTTTGATAAATTGTAGATTAGACTTATCATCTAGTTGATTAAATTAAAGTGGTTGGACTGATTCAGAGTATTATCACTTTATATTTGATTTTTGTTTTAGACGTCAGTGGGTTAGGGAAGAAGATTTGGCTAAGGACTTGAAAATCCACACCAAGCAACTTCGTCGGACATTGAGGTTCTTTGAAGAAGAAAAACTAATCACTCGTGACCACCGTAAGGAGGTATGCCCTGCTTGTTCAGCAGTATGGCTTAAATATTTGTCTCCTCTCTTTATCATTATTTTCTAGTCATTCTTTCTACACTTCTGTGAGTGCTATATATATATGCACTTACATGTGTTTGATAATACTGTAACTCGTACGTCTGGTCAATCTACCAAATGCATGGCACTCATCATTTTATACTAGCTTGATTTGGTGTTCCAAGACTAACTTGGTAAAAACTGACAGTAGAAGGATATTAATACGCAGCCACATAGAATCTATCTGTTTATGCTGAAACCAGTCCCTCTCTCTTGAAATGATAATTCTCTTGTACCATACATGCATCTAGATTTTCTTTCTTCTTCTTCTCTCTCTGGTTTTTTTTAGTTATATTTTGTTGAACCAATTGCCTTTTGTATCAGCAATAGCTGAAGTTTCTGTTATCTTTAAATTTATCTTTGAAGTATCTCGATTTAGATCCAAAATTTTCATTTCTAAATGCGATCTGTTAGGAGATGTTATTTGTCATTGAAACCTGACTTTCTCAGTGATAGTATAGGATACTTTGGTAATTCGTTTTTTTATTACCTTCTTATATCTGCTGTGCCTCATTGATATTATTTATCATCTGCAGAATTCCAAAGGTGCAAAAATATATAATTCTGCAGTGGCTGCCGCAGTTGATGGTCAGAGGAATGGAAGAGAAGGCGATGACAAACTTAAAATGCATACACAGTCCTATTGTTGTCTAGATTACTCTCAGGTGTTCTTAACTTGCCAACTGTCTTACTAGAAAAATTATTGTTGTGGAAATATAATATGCATTTTATGCACTTTAATATAGTTGGATGGATGAACGAACCTCATATATGAAGTCTACATATTTGCAAATGCCAATTTCCTTGAGGAAAACAGCCAATTAGATGGTGTAAAAGGCTTATTACATATTTGTGAAGTAGGTAGGTTCTATGAGGAATTTATTTGCTGACTTAGCTTAGTAGATAAAGCATGGTTTGCTTCAAAGAGACTATAAAGAAAGGGGAATGATTACGCAAGGAAAAGAGCCGAGAGTATCTAAGTAGTGATGAGAAGAATTAGAAAAAGTAGGACTGAATGTGGAAGATTGAAAAGAAATAGCTTCCGTATAGAATAAAGAGATGGATAATAGCCAATTGGCAATGATAGAGGAAGCATTAATGTGATCCTCGTTGTGAAGGTTGTATTAATCAATGTGAGCCAAAAACTGAAACCGATACGAAAAACAGAATAAGACAATAACAACATGCTTATGATATTGCTGATAATCTGAGCTCTCCACCTATTCTCCAAGTGCCATCTCAAATAGTCACCCAAATTCTCCTCTTGTTAAATAAGAAGTACTATGTGCACCCCCATTGTGCTGTCTTTGAACTGCTTGACATGGATGAACTAAATGTTTACAGTGGGAAGCAGTGGAAGTACGTATAGAGAACAGGAAAAAAAATGTATGTGGTAAGGTTGTGTTCTGGTAGAAAGTATTTGAAGACATCCTGACAGAAGTTGTAACTATGAACCTTTGGTAGTTAATAAAATTGCAGATGAATATAGAATTGTAGATGCTTGCGTATAATTAGTGTCATTTTTCATACAAGGAGCTAAGTTTAAGTGCACAAAACTTTATAATAGGCCATAACAGTGACTGGTGGCATACTTAATTACTTTTATCCGTCTAACTCAGCTCAGTAGTTGAAGCTTTAGTGATGTGTAACAAGTGCTAGAAATTATATACTGTATATTACAGTGCTGATACCGTTACAAACTTCTCTGTATAGTCTTTCAGAAAACCTATGAAATGTATTTGACTGAGGTAGATGGTTTTAGACTTAAGTTCCATCTCCATTGATTACTTTTATCAAATATTTATTTTTATTATCCAAGAACTTCCCGTAATGCTATTTTTGTAATGATATCACTCAGTGATATAATTGGCTACCATGGATATATGTAAACTCCATTTTAATTAAGTGTTCAAATTAATTTCCTTGTAGATATATGATGTGGTGAGATACAGACTGCATCGCATGAAGAAAAAGCTAAAGGATGAAATGGATAGCAAGAACACAGTTCAGGAGTACATATGCCCAAGCTGCAATAAGAGGTGTTTGCTGTTAGCAATTTTCTCAAAGTTTTTGTTTTAAGATTATATGGATATTATATAACCTGATAATTTGTTTGAGACGAACGACAGATATACTGCACTTGATGCACTCCGTTTGATATCTCCATATGATGAGGACTTCCACTGTGAAAGCTGCAATGGAGTCCTTGTTGCTGAGAGTGACAAATTAGCTGCTCAAGAAATGGGAGATGGAGATGATAATGCCAGCAGACGTCGCCATGATAAACTAAAAGACATGCTATCAAAGATGGAGGTTTGTCCCTTTTTCTAATTCATATTTATATTTTTGGTTGGTATTATTCACTTTTATCGCCTTTTCAAACGTTGAAGGAAATAAAAACTAACCTCCTTATCCATCCAATTGTTGTCCAGAAAATCAATAAACTTGCAAACATAATGAATACCACTTGGAGATTTTCTAAGGGCTTACTATACAAAGACTAAGTAGCTAACATATACATCTAAATTCAAAATATAAATATATCATTTTTTGCAACATTGATATATATTAGGATTAATTTCACTTGAACCCGTTAGTGAAATTACATCTCCCTCCCTCTTAGTTCAAAAATTGCCCAAACCTCCGCTATTAGATGGTTCCGCTTACAATGCCTAACGGAACGTGTGAAATGTCACTTTCACCCTCATCTTTTACAACTTTTTGTAACTAAATTTACAGGGGAGGTGAATGTTATATGATGAGATGTATATAGGGGAGGTAAAAGTAATATATTAGTACACTAAAAAAATCGACAACAATACAAGACACGTTCAGCTAGATGGACAATTTTACAACTATTTTGCAAATAAAAGTACAATTTGGCATAACGTGTACACAAGTAGTATGCCTAGAATTAACGACTTGTACACTAGTCTAAGTTGTGTTGTATCATTTCCAGTTGGTGTAGTCGATCTATGAAAGTTGATAGTAGCTTCATCTTCGTCTTCATTGACATTTTTCACATGGCAATCTCTTTCACCTTTTTCATTCATGTATGCACCGATGAGAGAAACCATGAGTTGCACAACAATAAAAAATCTACCCGGATTTTCTAATGTTTCGGAAACTATAATAGTGGTTTTGTTTTGCATGACCTTCGGATGTATTTAGCTTTCCTAAATTTCAAATTTGATGCACTAGAATAAGAGTTTGAATAAGCCATTTTAGTTTATCTACTGAAAATCGAGAGCCAATGGTGATATTTGTAGTGTTATGGCCAGTTTTAGGGATTGTAATGGTCAGAATCTTGAGTACAACGGCTTTTTTCCTTACAAAAGGGATATTATTTCAAGCAACCCATAATCTTGCCGTTATAAATTTGACACCCCTCTAACTGAAATAAATTTTAAGGGCATAGTAGTCCGTAAAAAAATCAAAATGGTCAACTTCAGTCACTCAAATTTTTTGATGACATCATCAATTTCCATTGGGAAAATGGACGGATGGAGTAACAAAGTATATGGAAATATCTAACAGGGGAGGTTTGGCAATTTTTGAACTAACGGGAGGTGTGTGTAATTTCACGATCTAACGGGGTCCAAGTGAAATTAGCCCTATATATTAATTAATCTTTTTGCTAGTTACTAGTGAAAAATATAAGGCAAAATTGCAAACCATTAATAGGATAATAAAACAATATAATAATTAGATAAAATAAATGTTGGACAAAAAAAGTGAACTGAAATTTTTGAAAAAAATAAAGAAAAGAGGACTACCCTCCCTAACCTGCCCCAACACCACCCTCCCTCCCTCTCACCCAACTCTGGCCCACTGCCCCTCCCCACTTCACAACCTCTACCCACTCTCAACCCGGCCTATGTGCATCTATAAATGCATGTTCGTATGTTTATATTGTAGAATATATGTATAGCTCTACATATTTAATTTTCAATATAAAAAAATTGAACTGCAGATGAGATGGATGATTGAGATTTGTTTTGGTCTGGGGTAATATGGTCTCTTTAATTATTTTTTTAGTTTTTAATTCTCTTAGGAGTAAACTGAACAATGAAACTGTTTGTTAATTTTAGTACCCCTATTAAATTTCGAGGGTGTTGTGTTTGAATTTTGTTGATTTTCTTTGTAATTAGGCAAAACATCACGGGTAGTTTTTGTATCTAACCCTTTATCTCAAGTGAATGAAGCTTTTGGTTTTGTGTCGCCAATTCTTTAGCCTCTATACTGAATTTTGAATGTTTGTTGGAGTACAGGAACAACTCAAACCACTGACAGATCAACTTGGAAGAGTAAAGGATTTGCCAATCCCTGAGTTCGGAAATCTTCAAGCTTGGGAAGTTAGAGCAAATGCTGCTAACCGAGCTGCAAATGGAGATCCTAACAGCGATTCTAAATCTCTGCACGGTTTTAATGGAACTCCTATGCCTTATCTTGGGGAGACTAAGGTTTTCTTGAAGTCTTTACTTATATTTTAAGTTCTTGTTTTCTTTTACTGCATGGAAAAGCTTAGGTGTGTTTTGAATGTAGAAACCAGTTAGATACATTGTCATTGACCACAGTCAAAGTGGGGAAGCAGCGGGACGTTTATCCTTATTTCTCCTCATGTCACTCTTTCATTTTCCTTTGATGACTTGATCATTCAGTATGATGTGTCTGAGTAGGAAAATATATTCTATTTCTCAATTACTTTAGTTTAGGCATACGTCGGCAGATCATATGAAATATAGTCCTGATTTTTCCGACTCTATTCTCATGGCTGTTTTATATATCATTAATGAGAAGCAACGAAGGAAGCATATAAATTTGTGATTTCGAATAACAAAAATATGTATGTAGTCTTCAATATATAAAAATCCTGTGGAAATAACCATTAATTGACTTTACCATACTCTGCTTGTAGTTGGCTAGCGAAAGTATTGTTACTGTGTTCGTGGTTATTTTTATTTAATGATGTGACTTTCCTTTCCAATATGAAAACTTAAAATCGAGTTTTGTCAGGTTGAAGTTGCTTTCTCTGGTGCTGATGATAAAGGAGACGTTAAATCGGTGAATACGAGTACACCTATGAAAGTCTTGCCTCCTTGGATGATAAGGGAAGGTATGAATCTTACAAAAGAGCAACGTGGAGAGGCAGGGGCAGAGCCAAAGATCGATGGTGCCGCCGCTTCAGCTTCAGATCTTTTAGATGACAAAAAGTCGGCAATTGTAAATGATGAAGAAAAGATTTTTCAGGTTTATATTATGTTTATGTATTTCTTTCAGGTGTTGTCACTTATTTAATCCTCGGTAGTTTATGTGGATATCATATTATTACTGCTGGTGACGAAACCATACCGTTTATTTTGTTTAGGATGAATATGTTAAAGCTTATTATGCTGCTCTACTTAATCGACAACACGAGCAAGTAGAAACAGTGAAAAAGGAAGAGGAGTCTCTTAATACTGCAATCACTAATGAAGCATATGATACATCCACCGAGCGCCACGTTGGCATGAAATTCAAACGCGAGGACTATGAAAGTGGTGAAGACGAGTGGGAGGAAGCCCCTCCTGCAGGTAATTGCCATCATTATTTACTCGTATTGTTTATCCTGACAAGTCGACGACGGTCTTGTTAATATTTGACATTAGGCAGTTATTTTATATAGAAAGTTTCTCCGCGTTTTTAAATGATGCTCTCTCTCTCTCAGGTGGTGGTGGTAGCACATCTGAACAGTTTAAAGTTGACTTAAACGTAGAAGCAGCAGCTTCCGAAGAAGAAGACGACGAGGATGAGAATGATTGGGAGGATGGTTAAATAACTGAATTCTTGAAAAATGGATTTACTACAAATTTGGATCTCTACTCATGAAAAATTGGATTGATTTTAGTACAAGTGATGTGGACCTTGATTTTGTTCAGATACTTGTGTGTGTTAGTGTACAATAGTCAACTTCAGAAGACCAAGCTAATTATAATAAAATTATTATTATTATTATCGAGTTATTTAGATGGGGCACTATTGCCTGGTTGAGCAGTCGATTACTAAGGATTTTTTGTCAATAATAATAATAACTTAGAGACTAAACAAGGAGCTTAATTTTTAGTTTTTTCTTTTTACGACTATTCGACCGTCTGTTTTATACTGTCCGATCAACTTCTTTTCTTTTTGGTACGCCATTCATCGGTCCTTGTTGTGGTTTCCGGTCAACAATCGACGGCCAACTAAAGAATAAGGACAACGTATTAACCGATAGAAAGAAAATAAGCTCTCCACGCTTGTTAACAATTAAGGTGGTGTTTACGAAAGCTTATTTCAAAGTAGAAGTTACAGATTGTAAATTAAGATGATTTTAAGTGTTTATTTCTGAAAGTTGAGAGTGTTTGTAAATTATAGCTTAAAGTTGCTTATATTAAGAGAAGGAAAAACAAAAGTTCCTTTTGTAAACACTTAAAAATAGATTATAAGCAAAAAAAAAACTCATAATCTCTTTGTAAAAGCTTTTGCAAACACTACCTCAATAAGGACAATAATAATCAAAGTATTGGTTAACAGCCGGTCAACAATTGACCGTCAATAATAAATGATTAGGGGTAATTTTATTAGAAAAAAATTACTTAACAAAATATTTGGGTGGAGCTATAGGAGTTTTTATCCCTTGCAAGAGACCTTAACCGCATTTCCCCATTAAAATATGTGTTTTTACAAACAAAAAAAAAAAAAAAAAAAAAAATGCATAGACATTAGGTTGAATCTCTCACATATGTCATATAACATATGCAGATTGTGGTTTACATCTGTTGTGATTTCCAAGCTATTGTGTGAAAATGGATGCCTACATTCAGTGAACCGATACAATGGATTGCAAATTCTTTCGTCAAAAGAAAAGAAAGGGCATGCTCCCCCAACAAATTTTTCATTCATTACTAGAATACAATTTTTACTACTAAAATTTAACATTGTAATATATTAAAGATCAGTGTCCTTACAATGCTGGAGCATTTCGTTACTATTATTTGATGATGCTAAAAATAGATCACATTAAGTAGTTGAGATAGAGGGAGTTGGGAGAATAAAGTGTATCACTACTCACGTGCTAGATGGTCCTAGATACCTGCGAACAGAGAACAAGTGAACTAGGCCGGGGATTGATCCGGCGGAAACCCCTCTGACGCTCAAGTCAGGCGTGCGGATTGTAGAAATAGTTGAGTGAATATGAATTGTAGAATTGTTCAGATAATAGGGCATACATTTAATAAACAAATTAAATCGTTATTTATACCTTTTCGATTGGGCTGATGTTAATTTGTAGCGCCCAAACCTTATTTGAAGGTGATTGGGCTTCCGTAATAGTGTTCTTCAAAATCAGGCTCGTGACCTAGTAGATAGAGAAATTGTATGCTTATTGGGTTGACCCAATTAAGCATATCATTAGCCCCACTATCGAGTCGAAGTGGGAGCCAAGTCAAAAAGGGTACCGGATTGTGTCGAGAGTAGATCGGTATTGTAGTGTTCCGTTAATCGTCGGCGTGGTGTGGAGAAATAATAATTTGTATTTACCCGTTGGAGAGCGCGCACAATTTGGTGAGGCGCATTGAAATCCACGCGCGATTTGGTAGAGCGCATTGGAATTCGCGCGCAATTTGGTGGAGCGAGTAAGAAACTGAGCGCGATTGGAAATGGTGTTGACGCGCAATAGGATGAGGGGTAGGCGGCTGACACGTGATTGGAGGGGGGTAGGCAGCTGATGTGCGTTGGAATTCGCGAGCACACGGGGAGGCGCGCGCGCATTAAACGCGTGGGGAAGAAAGAGAGAGGACGCTGTCAAGAACGCGCATGGGTATGTGCGCGCGTGCATTGCACGCGCGGAGAGGTGTGTCTAGCGCGTGGCCACCACGCGCGTACTGTGCAGAGGCGCCGCGCGATTCCTTTTTTTTTTTTTTTTTTTTTTTTTGGGCGCGCGAGCGATTGGACCTTTTTTTTTTGGACGAATCAAGGCGTGCACAAATGGGGCCTCACACATTGGCGAGGAACGGTTGGTACTTGAAGTGATGATTTTGGAGCGAATGTTGGTATTTGTGATACCACCAACGGGGTTGGTACTAGTAATTGACGTTATAGATCCCAAGTAGTAGATTTTGGGAGATATAGCGACATGTCACTCAAATCATATTCGTCAAGTGACTCCGGGGGTCTGAGCAATAAGTTGTCTCCTCGTGGGAGTTGTTTTGCCATGGGATTGCGATGTTGGGTGAGTTATCTCCTCGTCGGAGTTGTCTCACATTCGCGACGCGGGTGGGATAGATGAGGACATCATCCCATGGATAGAGCCGAGCATTCTCGATGAGAAATAAGAAGTAGAGGATGTCGTTGATGCGGGCGCCGATGTAGAGAATGATATTGATGTAGATGATATTTCCAGCATCTTCATACTTAGAGTAGATGTGTATGCGTACTACTATTTCGTTTGACGTTTATATTGTTTGACATTGTCATTGGTTTAACGCGTTGCTTGTATGTGTTTACATTTAGCATTTGCGTGATGTACTTGATGAGGGGATCAGTCTATCAAGATTTTTTTATGGGGATTGTACCCCTTGTTAGACCTCATGGGTCGTAAGTATGTTAGGACCGTGGCCATGTTTTAAATGTAGAACCCTATGAAAACAGGTAGAGAAGTATATGAAATCAAGCTGGCCAGACTATATAGATCATCAAAACGTCTTTCAGTGTTCTCAGGGTTAATGTTGACTTGAGGTGATAATTGTGTAGTGAAAGAGCAATAACTCCGAGAGTAAGGGAAAGAACTTGCTTTATTCATTCATCGAAAATGTGAATATTATAGGCCTACTTTAGGCGAATCGCTCGAAATAACTAAAATCATACTAAGTAGATGATGTAGGTGTTTTGTCCGATTGATGTATAGAGGTAAGGGGATGCATCATCCTTAGGGTAGAATAGCCCCCAGTTTAGGATGATGTGATCACTAACTATGTTATGGGCTCGAGAAGCTCCAAGTGTCATTGACATTATTAAAAGTCCAGAGACGTAGAAGGAGATCGTCCATGAGATGTTGACGATTGTCGTCGGCCATCTCGTCGCTGGGTGTCGAAATGATCTTCATCTCTTTTCCTCTTGAGAGGAGTGAGGGTCGAAGCTTTTTCGATGCGCACGTATTTTCCAGCGCGGCTTAATAACTCCTCCAGAGTGGCAAGAGGTCTTTCGGCGATAGATTCCTTAAATCTACCTTGCTTCAAGTTTTGTTGAATTATTTCAGAGAGCATGATTCCTCCCACATTAGGAACTTCATGAGCTGCCTCTACAAATCGTTAAATGTAGTTGCGGAGGGTTTCGCCCTCTCTCTGGGTGATAGTGGAGAGGTACGTGGGAGTCTTAGCGTACTCTTTGTTGATAGCGAAATGGTGGTGAAGATTCCGTCAGTTGGGAGAGATCTTCAATTGACCGAGTGGGCAAGGAGTTGAACTAGCTTAATGCTCGTTCAGAGAGTGTTGCGCGGAACATCTTGCACAGCGCCGCATCAGTTGGGCCATATAGATCTGCCATGGCGTAGAACTTTTCAAGGTGCCCCCGTCGGTCACTAGTTCCGTCGAACTGCGGTAGACTCGAGACCTTTACCCGTTTGGGTAGTATCTCATGTAGTATTGCGACAGGTAAGGGACTGCGCCTTATTGGAGGTATTGCCCTTCCACCAATAGGATTATCTATGTGGGGAAGGTGACTCAAGCGAGACACCCCGACTGTTAATTTCATCATCTTCAGCATTGTGTGGAGGTACTCGTTGGCGAGAGCCGTTGTCTCTTTAAGGTGAACGTGGGTCTTGTCGCCCGGTTCGTGCATTATGGCGATGAGTAGATTGTTGCATTCGAAACCTAGGGTCTGAGGTGGATGTGTTATCCGGTGGCGGTGGAGGTCGTTGTGCCATGAGTGGAGCTGCAAGGGGAGCGTTGACTCCCGCTGTGACGATGTATTGTGCCACTGCTTCTGTGGTAGCACGAGATGAAGCTTCCGCAATCATGTGTTGGAGGGCCTTTTCGGTTATCTGAACCGTTCGAGGAGTAGGAAGTGGTGGATCCTGCGGGGTATTTATCTGGACATCGTGAGGTGGATCCTGATTACGAGGAGGAAGTGGAAAGGCAGAGCCTCCGTGAGGTGGGAGGTTGTTAGGATTGTCACGTTCTCTCTGAGTAGATGACTCATGGACATCATGCGCGCTACGTGATCTTGTATGCCTTCCCACAGACGGCGCCATTATGACGATGCTAGAAAAAGATCACCTTAAGTAGTTGAGATAGAGGGAGCTAGGAGAGCAAAGTGGATCACTGCTCACGTGCTAGATGGTCCTGAGATACATGCGAACAGAGAACACGTGAACTAGATCGAGATTGATCCGGCGGAAACCCCTCCGACACTCAAGTCAGTAGTGTGGATTGTAGAAATAGTTGAGAGAATATGAATTCTAGTATTGTTCTAATAATATGGCCTACCTTTAATAAATGAATTAAATCATTATTTATACCTTGTCGATTGAGCTGATGTTAATTTATTTGGTCCAAACCTTATTTGAAGGTGATTGTACTTTTTATAATAATGTTCTTCAAAATCAGGCTCGTGACCCAGTAGCTAAAGAAATTGTATAATTATTAAGTTGGCCCAATTAAGCATTTCATTATTTTTTAATTCCATTATATTGTATTAATTATTTGCAAAGTAACAATTTGTTGATAAGAAGTGGAAAAAAGATGACATCTATTCATCATCTATTCCACGTGACACCATGTGCTTTACACAAAGAAGATCTTATTGTAAAAGATATAATCTTCTTGGCCATAAATTGAATGTGCTTAATGGATCACTCTTCCTATGTATTTTATTATGAAAAGAAAGTATGTGTTGTAAAATGGGATATTTATCTAACTCTCTGGTTGGTGATTGTGCAATAATGTAGTAAAGTATAATGTAAATAAAAAGAGAATGAGAAAAATAGAGAACAAAAGAACAATAAATAGGGAGAGATATAATTGCGGGGATCATTTTTTGGGGAGGGATAAATTCCATTATATAGGTGTAAAACCATCGGAAATTACAAAGGAATTACACATAGAAATTACACAGGAGTTACATTTCCACTAACAACAAGCGAAAAAAAAAAAAAAAAAAACTAGTGGGAAGTTGAGAACCATCAAGTGGTTATGTTAGAAAACCCGACATTCCATATTATTTACATCATATGATGGATTTAACATTTACCCTAATAATGTTGCCGTAGAATGTGTTAAATCGGTAGGGATAGTGAAGTTTTTGACCATTACCTTATACCAACCGTAACTTATTGTAATGAGAAATCTTATACTATTATTGTACCGAAAAAAATTGGTGTACCATTGTTTGGTATACTATACTTTCGGTAGGATACTATGATACATGATATGCTACCATTATTTTGTATTGAGCTAAAGTTTGATAAAACAATTCTTGTAAATTTTACCAATCAATGAATTCCGTAATATATAAATTTATATTATTTGAATGTGTTCATACATTTATTGAGCTAAACATTACACATTAATATTAGGACGATACATAATGCATATATATATATATATATATATATATATATATATATATATATATATATATATATATATATATATATATATATATATATTAAGATAAAAAAAAATACAATTAATTTGAGAAACATAAGAAAACTTGCATGTAAAAAAATATTTTGTTACTATTGTTGATGACCATAGTAAATATACATGGGTGCATTTAATGAAATCTAAATATGCTGAATTATTCATTATTTTTCTAGGGTCCGAGAGGGTTGTACTTCTCGGACCACTATGATGAGCCAATAAAAATATGACACATAAGATTAGTACGTACCTAGCAAACAAATGTACAATCCATGGGTTACAAATGAAATTACATAAAACTCCCTTTCAATTAAACTTAAAACATAATGGAAAAATTAATAATCTAAAAGTTGATTATAAATCAACAAATTTTAAATCATATCAAATAAGATACAACATTACGTCAAAACTAATTATTCTTCTTCTTAAACTATAAATCTAATTCCATTAATTCCCTTTATTAATTAAATATCGTTCCTCTAAGAAAAAAAGTACCAGGATTCATCATCGGTCTTTTCCTCCATCGATCATTTTATTTTTTGGAAAACTCATCATCGATTGGTAACTCCCTTTGTGGCAAACTTTTTTGGTGCAAGAAATCATCCTGTGATTCTTTTGTTCGATCTTTTCCTCCAATATTAATGATCGATCATTTGTTTAGAAAAATCATCATCCATTGTTAACTCCTTTTCTTGCAAACTTATTTGGGGCAATAAATCAGCATGTGATTTTTCTGTTAGGCATTTGACATTCCTTGTACGAGAATGGTCAGTCAATCTACTCTTGTATGCATACGAAAAACAAAAATCCAATTGTGGGTGCCTCAGTCAAGGTGTTTGATAAAATTCCTCTATAATTAAAAGTTTATTTGTTACCACTTTTGTTGGGTGATGGAGATGTTATTTAATACTTTTTTTTAAGCATAAATGATATTAGATACTTGATAGCATTTTATGTTCTACAGTTCTAGCCCTTCTGCCAAATTCTTGAGTCAATGCAAAGATTAGAACTGTCTATATTGCTTGATGGTTTTGCAACATATATCGTTTGAGTAACTATTTAATTGAGGAATGAGGATACTGTGATAGAGTTGAGGAAATAATTGCCTCGAGTGTTCTGACAATTTGTTCTGAACTTGTTCGAGAATACTTAATATGGGATTTCTCTTCTTCTTTACAAGAGTAATCTTGTGGTTGGTTTTGTTGTCAAGTTGAACGGTTTGCTGACACCATGTCCCTTGTCAAGCTCTGAAGTTGTTTAAAGAATGAGTTTGTGGAGAAAATTCAAGGAATAATGAAGATTTTGATGGATAAATGCTTGTTGAAGAGGATAAGAAGTTTGAGGGACTGATAACAAGGCCATTTTAAATTATTGATACTACCATGGCAAAAACCAGAGAGAAATATGGAGTGAAAATTCAGTTAAATCAATGTCCTCTGTTTTCATAAACTTACGACTCTTTTCTTGATAGAGATACAATTTGTTACAAAAGAGTAGAAGGATAACATACTGTGTTAAAACTTGGTTAAAGATGAACTTTCCTTATTCTTTCAAGTTTTAGAAGTATGATGAGTTATAGTCAAAGTGTTCAATTCAAATGAAGATAAAAACTTTATACGAGAGAACTAGTCAGAGCTTTTAGTCATTTGTTATTTTTTTCACAAAATTCTCTTTACCTGGTTTTTGTTTTTTTTTCTTTTTTGGTGAAAAAATGAATTCAAAACCAGCACTATAAGACTATTGGAATAGCCATAACACCCATCATAAAAAAGAGTCAACTACATGATGAGTATAAATATTAAAAACAATTACTGGGACCAAGAGTTGTTGATTACATCCATTTGATATATATATATATATATCACTCATCATCCACGCAATTATAAATTCACAGCTTCTTATCACGACTCCGATTATTATTCGAGCCAGTCATATTGTCTTTAATATCGAGCGACTTATCCTTGGTCGCTTCAAGGTTTTCGAAGATAGTGTCTTTTGCCGACTCATAAGTCTGCCCAGCTTTGTCATTAGCAGCTTCACAACCTTAAACGTCATTTCCTGTATTTATATGAACTGTTAATTCACAAATTCAATCAAAATTCAATGATGATGTATGAAATAAAAATGACAGGGAAACATCTTTTAGAAAGAAAAAAAACAGATGTTCAACTTGTGTTGCCAAAACCACGATTACACAACTTCAAGCCATACTAATAAGTCCGTTCATAGGTAAATATACATGGGTGCATTTAATGAAATCTAAATATGCTGAATTATTCATTACTTCAATTTTTTTATATGGTTCTTACTCAGTTCGGTAAACAGATTAAGGCTTTTAGACCTGATAATGCTTCTGAGCTGTTGTTAAAAGATTATTTTGCTGTTGCTGAACTAGGAGTTACTCATTAGTTTTCTTGTGTGCAAATCCCTCAACAGAATTTTGTGGTTGAGAGAAAGCATGAACACATTCTAAATATTGTTATTTCTTTTTGGTATGTGCATTACTATTGTTGTGTATTTCATGAATATAACTCTTTCTACTCCTTTACAACATGTTTTTGCATATGAAGTGCTTTAATTATCACGAGCCTGTCAATTATTCTATTTCAAATTTTTTTGGTTGTCTAGTCTTTGCTTCTACTTTAACTGCAAATAGACTGAAGTCAAATCTCAAATTACTATATATCAAAACCTAGGTTATAATTAGCATGCGGCACTTGCATTAACACCGTAACACTGTAATTTGACTTTGATTTCCTACAAAGATAATTTAAAATAGGGTAAATGGCAAAAACATGCATGACAAGGGACTTAAATGCACATTGGTCCACAAAAAAAAAAAAATATAGTCTTTCAAATAAACCCATTCCTATGTCCTTAGTCTAAAATGCCCTCCATAATATAATTTTTTTCAATTTCATCTATTATACTCTAATTTCCTTAATATTACACATTGACCCCGGATTTAAACAAATATATCACATTAACCCCCATTTTAATAATTTTTTGAAAAAATATTTTTTTTTTCAGAAAATAATTTTTTTTCTAAATTTTTTTTTCAGTCAAATTTCGGCTTTGATTTTTTTTTTTTTGGGAAAATTATTTTTTTTCCTGAAATTTTTTTCCGGCCGGTCAACCGTCGGTCTCTGGCGTTGACTTTTTTTTTTGAAATTTTTTTAGAAAAAAAATATTTTAATTAATATTACTGTCTTGGCTGATAAATTACTATCTCAGACAGTATTATTACTGTTTGGCACAGTAATATTATGAATATTATTTTCCTGAACAATAATATTATTAATATTACTGTCCCAAACAGTAATAGTACGGCCGGAGACAATAATATTACAGCCGAAGCCAGCAAAAATGCAGGCCAAGACGATAAAATTAATTAATACAGTAATATTACAGTCTCAGATAGTTAAATTACTGTTTGAGACAGTAAATTAGCATATCAATAAGCAGAGGAAAAGAAACTTACAAGGATTCCCCTAGTAACGGCGAGCGAACCGGGAATAGCCCAACTTGAGAATCGGACGGCCCCGTCGTCCGAATTGTAGTCTGGAGAAGCGTCCTTAGCGGCGGACCGGCCCCAAGGGGTGCCGGAGAGGGTGAGAGCCCCGTTGTGCCCGGACCCTGTAGCACCACGAGGCGCTGTCGGCGAGTCGGGTTGTTTGGGAATGCAGCCCCAATCGGGCGGTAAATTCCGTCCAAGGCTAAATACGGGCGAGAGACCGATAGCGAACAAGTACCGCGAGGGAAAGATGAAAAGGACTTTGAAAAGAGAGTCAAAGAGTGCTTGAAATTGTTGGGAGGGAAGCGGATGGGGGCCGGCGATGCGCCTCGGTCGGATGTGGAACGGTGAATGACGTCCACCGATCGACTCGAGGCGCGGACCAGTGCTGATTGAGGCGGCGGCCAAAGCCCGAGCAGTTGATATGCCCGTGGAATGCCGTTGCCCCGATCGTGGCGGACAGCGCGCGCCCTCGGCGTGCCTCGGCAACTGCGCGCTCCCGGTACTGGCCAGCGGGCTCCCCATTCGACCCGTCTTGAAACACGGACCAAGGAGTCTGACATGTGTGCGAGTCAACGGGCTAGTAAACCCGCAAGGCGCAAGGAAGCTGACTGGCGCGATCCCCCTCGAGGGGTGCAACGCCGACCGACCTTGATCTTCTGTGAAGGGTTCGAGTGAGCAATTTTATTAAAATTCGAAATTCTTCTCAAAATAAAGTCCTGATCAGCTATTTATACTAATAAAACTGAAAACCCTAATTAAACTAAGAAAATAGTAAAAATTACCAAACACGGCAAAAACGAGTTAGAGACTAATTCTAGTAGATCTTGTAAGTTGGCTTTGCTGCCTTCGTACTATAACATGGACTCGTTCAAGGCTGAAACACGTCCCTTGCGTGTACGCGCATTACTTATTTATTTATTTATTAAAGTGCTTATTTATTAAAGTGCTGGTGAGCTTGAATAGACAACTTTGTTTTGAAAAAAATCATTTTAATTTATTGGGGGTCTTTGAGAAAAACCCCTCTTTACTTTCTTTAATGGAGAGAGGCCCAAAATATTTCTCTCCATTTCAGAAAAGTCCACACCCATTTTCAGTCATTATATATTCCAGCTTTGCCCCCACCCGCCACATCATCACTGTGTCACGCGCTCAGCGTTTTTTTTTTTTTTTTTTATTTTTTTTATTTTTTATCTTACTGTATTTTCTGTATGAGTTTCCTTAATCGACTATGGAGCATAGTCGATTAGCCTTAATCGACTATGCTTCATAGTCGATTAAGGAAATTCTGTAATTTTTTAATTTTTTTTAATTTTTTTTTCTATATCAGGTATATTAATCGACTATAATGAAGCATAGTCGATTAAGAATCTGCTACTAAACATAATAAATCACAATTGCAAAAAAAAAAATGCAAAATCAACTATATTTTACAAAATGCAAAAAATATACTAACATTATAATTAATTTATACAATTGGAATCAATAAACAAAAAATCCAAAAAAGAAAAAGAAAAATTGGAGCCGATCAACCTTAATCGACTACCAGAGCATATAGTCGATTAGCTTAATCGACTATTGAATATGTACATAGTCGATTAAGGTTCCAGCTTGCGCGAATTTCTCTACACGTCCCGTCCTCCGCCCGATCCACCAAAAAACCCTAGACCTGCCTCTCCATCGTCACCACAACGTCGCCACACCACACATCAGTATCCCACGCCGTCGCAAAAGATTATTATTTACCAATAAAATAGACAAAAATCATAGTTGATCTATAATTGCTTTAATGCAATGGAAGGCAAGGTTAAGGCAGCAGGTAACACTAGCTGGTTTCGAACTAGACAAAAGCAACCGAGGCCGGAATTGGTCGGAGTGATGGATGGTTGTTCACCCTTGGGAAACCTACCACAAATATTTCAAATGGGCCGGCTCCTTCTCGTTCAATCCAGAACGAGAAAAGGGTTGTGTCCAATTCTGATGGCTGCAGCGGTTCTTCACCCAATATGTCGGCCAATTCGTCGGAGCATTATTTAACGATGCCGGCCGAATTCTGATCGAACAGAGAATAAGCAGATCGAGAAGAAAAAAAAAGAGAGAGAGAGAAAAAAAGAACGAGAGACGAGAGAAGAGAGAAGAGAGAATAGAGTTGAAGAAAAAAAAAAGAGAAAGAGAGAGAAGAAAGAACGAGACGAGAGAAGAGAGAATAGAGCAGAAGAAAAAAAAAGAGAGAGAGAGAAGAAAGAACGAGACGAGAGAAGAGAGAAGAGAGAATAGAGCAGAGAGAAGAGAAGCGGCGTAAGATGACATGTTAAAATTTAGGGTCAGGAGTAAGGGTATAATTGAGAGATTACCTTTATTAATTATCCAAGCTAATAATAAAATGGGTTTTCTCTAATTATTTTTTAGAGGAGGATTTTCCTTAACTACATTTACTAGATGAGGGGGTTATTGCTAATATTCTCTAATTTCTTACACATTTACCAACGCCAACAACTATAAACATTTTATTTTTCAACTTGTCCGATAATGAAGCGGTTTTCCGGTTTTGTGTAAATTTTCAATAGGGAGTACAGTTGTATAATTAGGAGTGAGTTCAGGACGGGATTTCTTCCTAATTCGCTCTCGAATCCCGTAATCCTGAATTCCCCGAGTATTTAATCCCAAAGAAAGGAAATCAATTATACCTTATAATTTAAGGGTAAATGGCACTTTGCCCCTCAAACAATCGTGCGTTTTGCAATACAAAATTTTACGCAATTTATCCATTTCCCTTTGTTAGAATCCCATGGATTCTAATTGTACGAGAATTAATAAAACTTGTGGCACAAGTTTTCACATGCCGTGATATAAGAAGGGGAGTTTCCTTGTGTTTTAATTCTTTTTAATTTGTCATTAATTGATTAATATTAGGAATTATCTTTATACAAAGAGTTTTCTTATTTTACAACTTATTCTCCTACGTGAATAAGAATCCCTAACCTAATGGATTTTATTTCCTTGGTGTTTTAATAGTTAAGGGAATTAGTTTTTAGATAAGGAATGATTAGTTGTATTTTCCTATACAACTCTTTTTAACGTGAATAGCAGATCTAATTAGATTTGTATTCTCTTGTGCAGGAAGAATTATGAACGTATAAAGAGGGCTTCAAGCATCGTTATCTGTACGCGTTTTATTGGAGAGAAAAATCATACTTTTCTGCTCTTTTTATTTGCTGCGCCCGGAACATCTTTTTATCGAGAGAAGTTTTCACAGAAAATATTCTTGGCTCTCGTTTTTATTGTTCCATCGTGATACGTGATTTTCATAGAAAATATACCGGCTTCAAGGCTTTGTGGTGAAGACACCAAGATTCAAGGAGTATCACAAGTTTGCTTCTTCTATACAAAAAGAAGATCGGTTCTTCGGGAGAGGGGCTTAAACAGATCTCGGGAGGAGATCGATCCGCCGACTGAGGGATTCAGCGTTGAAGGGAGTTCAACCGTGCGGAGCAAGGGACGTGCTGCAAATTGAAGATTTATAATTCAGCGTAGTATACAAGAACGGCGTCAACAAAGAGGGAGTCTTTGTATTTTGATTAAGTCCTATTATTGTATTCGTAAAACTAAAAATTAGTAAATTTTATTTGCAGGTCCCCGTGGATGTAGGGTACAGTTGTATCCGAACCACATTAAAATTTGTGTCTCGTTTATTTCTGTTTTTACGAACTGTTTCACTAACTGTTGCAACACTTCACGCAACAGTAACGAAAAACTGAATCTGACACAAATAATTTATATCTGCACGAAATAAATTCTAACAATTGGCATCAAGAGCCTGTCACTAGATACACTTAGTGAGATTTTGGGATTTAATTTTTTAATTTGTTTTGTGCAGATATGAATAATCATCGTGAAGGCGCATTCCTACCACCTCTCTTGGGTGAATTGAACTACTCTGATTGGAAAATAAGGATGAAGATGTTCATCAAATCTATCGATGAATGGGCCTGGCGCGCGATTCTAATTGGTTGGACACATCCTACCTCAATGAATGAGTCACACGAGATCATTCAAACCCCAAAAGAGAAGTGGACTGATGAAGAAGTACGAATAGCAGATTATAATTCCAAGGCAACCAATGCTATCTTGAGTTGTATCGATGAAGATCAATTCAAATTGATATCAATGTGCAAATCAGCAAAGGAGGCATGGGATGTTCTACAAGAGGCCTACGAAGGAACTACTCAGATAAACGAGTGCAAACAGACTGTCGCTGAAACTGTTGCAACAGTTGGACAGACTGTTCAGACAGAACTTAGGTATGATAAGTTGCATTCAATATCTGATAAAAGATTAACTCCGTTAAATCTTGCAGGTGATGATTTGGATTCAGAAAACAACAGCGATGATGACGTGTCATCCTTGGAAGAAATAAAGCAATGCTATGAAAAGATGTACGAACAATTTCTTCAGGTGTGTGAGTCAAATAAATTCTTAGAAAAAGAGAAGCTTGTCCTAATTGAGGAAAACAAAGTATTGAAGGTACGAATTTCTACTCTTGAACAAAATGTTATTTCTGCTAGTAGAGAAACAGATAGCTTGAAGGCTAAATTTGCTCAAACCCAAGATGCTATTTCTAAGTTTAATACTGGTAGGGTAACTTTGAATGAAATTTTGAACCAAAATCAGCCGAATTGCGGTCGTACAGGTATAGGACGTAATCAGCTATCTAATGATGCATTGAAACAGAAAGAAGATTCAAAAAGAAAAATCAATTTTGTTAAACAATCCACTGTTTCACAAACTGTTGCGACAGTTGCATCAACTCAGTCATCTCAAAGAAAACGTTTTGTCCCTACCTGTCATTTTTGTCATGCTCCTGGTCATATACGACCTAGGTGTTTTAAGTACTTGAAATTAGTTAAAAGAATAATGGCCCGCTCACCACTTTCCGCTAAAATTGATCATACTTTTGTGTCGTCTCAAAAACCCAAGATAAAGGTTGATTTAGTGAATAAAACTCAACAAAAAATTTGGGTAAAGAAGTCTGATCTTAATTGTTTATCTGCCATTACTTCTTTAAACTCATGTGATGATAGTACTAACTGTTCCAACAGTTCTGGTGACAAAGCTAGTTTGGGGAATAAAAAACTTGGTAATCTGAATTGTGATAATTTGTATGTGAAAAATAAGTTTATGAATCCAATTCAGCATTCGAGAACTAAGCTTACTGATATTTGTCATCTTTTCATAAGGGGCTTGGTCGAAAAGGGGGTTGTCTCAATTGATTATGCTGCAACGGAGAATGAATTAACTGATGATTTTGCAAAAACCCTTGATGCACAGAAATTTGATTCCTTGCGAAAATCGCTGGGAATTTATGTTGTTTAATCTGATGCAGTTGCATGAACTGTTGCAACAGTCTGTGTGTCCAGACTTGCAACTTTTAGAGGTAGGACATTTCATATGTTTTTGCATCTCATATAGGACCTGCATTAAGCATATTGCATATGATTGAGACAAATGTGAATTTGATACTTCGTTTATTTCTGAATTTTGTGGGGTAGAACTTCACCAATTCCCAAAATGATTACTTAAAAGGCTCCAAGTTATTTATTTCTCTGAATAGTCTTGTCATGGTTGGATGTTTTTATAGGGAAAAGCTGCCTCTTTTAATGAGTGAAAGCTACTCTTGAACTACTGTTACTAATATATATATCTACAACCATTTGGTCAGTGAATAGTTCGAAGCCTTTTTGAGTCGAGCCAGTAAATCACGTGGCCGAAAGCTCGCTACAAGGCTCAATTAGAAAGCCCAGGGGACTACACATTGCACGGCCAATATAAATTATATATATATGGTCAGTGAATAGTTCGAAGCCTAGTTGAGTCGAGCCAGTAAACCACTTGACCGAACACTTACTACAAAGCTCAATTAGAAAGCCCAGGGGACTACACATTGCACGACCACCATAATCTCGTTCCTTTTATTTGCTCTGTTTTTCATGAGAAAAAGCTACCATTAGACGTGTGTGTACGCTACCTAATAAGAGCATCTTTGTGTTTGACTTGGGATTATTAAGTTTGTTGGTTGCATTGAAAGTCGGATTTTTGGGGATTGCGCTTATCGTGAATGTGAAGATAAATCCCATATGTTTTGTTTGTCCATGCAGTATCCTATTCACATATGTCTCTTCACTCATATTTATTTCTCATGTTTACTTCTTGTCTTGCATTAGGCATTATTGAAAAAAAAAAAAAAAAAAAGAGACTGGATTTTTGTTTATGTGCCGGTTAAATTTAATCTTTTGTTGCAGCCGGATCTATTGAGTTTACTCCTCTCATCTCCACGTTTCTTATGAAGTTTGGCAAAGTCTGTAGTCTTTGTTATTTAATGTTGGATTTGATATCACTATCCTTGATTCTTGCATTACAATTATCATGTGGTATTGAGTTTATGAGGTTGTGATTTTATGTGCACGTTATGTTTGGTGACTCTTCTTACTTACTTTCAACATTCTCTCTACGTTTGATCTCTCTGTTAAGTGTTTGAACAGGTTGCTCGTCACATCGAGATCATTAGTCCATGTTGATTTATTTATGCATGGTGATTGCCCAGAAAGGGGGAGAAAAGAATAACAACGATGGCATGAACACAGGGAGAGTTCCGACAACTGTTGCGACAGTGCATCAGACAGTTGCTGGAACAGTGCATGAATGCAGGGGGAGTTCAGACAGCTGTTGAGACAATGCATCATACAGTTGTTGGAATAGTGCAGAAATACATGGCAAATACGGATGAATTCATTGTAAAGGGAAGTTGATTCTGCTACTGCATATTTTCTGTTGTTCTTTATTTGTTGAGTTCAAACCACTAAGTTTCTCTGAACTGTTTGATAAACTGTTGCAACAGTTTATATTTGCAGACGTTATTTTGAATTTGCTGACCCTTGTTCATGCATATATCATATATTTAGGGGGAGTAAATGTTCTGACCAATCAATGCCAAAGGGGGAGAGTGTTAGAATCTCGGTGGGATTCTAAGTCCACAACACCAAGTGGAATTCTATGTAGATGTGTATTAATATGAGGAACATATTTTCCTTAGTTATCTCATTAGATAATTTGAGAAGAAATAAATTATCTCTCCATATTAATCACCTGAACGTGTCTATCCAAAATAGAAGGAATTCCATCTTTTTATTGTTATTGTGGTAATTGTCATTAATTGGTTTCCTTGTTTGATTTCTCCAGAGCTTCACGAGAATATAAAAGGAGGAGCTAATGCCGTTGAGACAATGCTGAGTCTCTTATCACGTGGATAATTTACCACGTTGTCCTCCACCGCCTTCCATGTCTATCAAGTCGAGTAAGCAAAGGGGAAGAATGAATGCATTTGCAAAAGGAGCTGCCTAAGGATCATTCACAGAGGGAGATACACATGCAGGGGGAGCTGACTCCGTTGTGAACCACCTACCGAAGCTACTACTGTGGGAACAGTTGCTGAAACTGTGGCACTTACTATTGCAGCAGTTGATGCCACTCTTGTTGTTGAAAAGAGTTGATGATGATCTTTTGTTTTATTTGCTTCGGTCTAATCATCTGATTGTTTTATTTTCAGGTTTCTTACTCAGCGGGAGAAAATAATTATAATCAATAAACGACAAAGGGGGAGATTGTTAGAATCCCATGGATTCTAATTGTACGAGAATTAATAAAACTTGTGGCACAAGTTTTCACATGCCGTGATATAAGAAGGGGAGTTTCCTTGTGTTTTAATTCTTTTTAATTTGTCATTAATTGATTAATATTAGGAATTATCTTTATACAAAGAGTTTTCTTATTTTACAACTTATTCTCCTACGTGAATAAGAATCCCTAACCTAATGGATTTTATTTCCTTGGTGTTTTAATAGTTAAGGGAATTAGTTTTTAGATAAGGAATGATTAATTGTATTTTCCTATACAACTCTTTTTAACGTGAATAGCAGATCTAATTAGATTTGTATTCTCTTGTGCAGGAAGAATTATGAACGTATAAAGAGGGCTTCAAGCATCGTTATCTGTACGCGTTTTATTGGAGAGAAAAATCATACTTTTCTGCTCTTTTTATTTGCTGCGCCCGGAACATCTTTTTATCGAGAGAAGTTTTCACAGAAAATATTCTTGGCTCTCGTTTTTATTGTTCCATCGTGATACGTGATTTTCATAGAAAATATACCGGCTTCAAGGCTTTGTGGTGAAGACACCAAGATTCAAGGAGTATCACAAGTTTGCTTCTTCTATACAAAAAGAAGATCGGTTCTTCGGGAGAGGGGCTTAAACAGATCTCGGGAGGAGATCGATCCGCCGACTGAGGGATTCAGCGTTGAAGGGAGTTCAACCGTGCGGAGCAAGGGACGTGCTGCAAATTGAAGATTTATAATTCAGCGTAGTATACAAGAACGGCGTCAACAAAGAGGGAGTCTTTGTATTTTGATTAAGTCCTATTATTGTATTCGTAAAACTAAAAATTAGTAAATTTTATTTGCAGGTCCCCGTGGATGTAGGGTACAGTTGTATCCGAACCACATTAAAATTTGTGTCTCGTTTATTTCTGTTTTTACGAACTGTTTCACTAACTGTTGCAACACTTCACGCAACAGTAACGAAAAACTGAATCTGACACAAATAATTTATATCTGCACGAAATAAATTCTAACACCCTTCATTTCTCGCCAGAGTTGTATGCACGTGCATCACATGTGAGTCTTCTGAGGTACAAATGTCCATTAACTTCAAATGCACTTGTCAAAAGAAATCCTACAATCATCTTCGATTCTTCAACCCCACGTGGAAGTCATTGCATTTGAACTACATTCACAACTTCTTATCTCCAAATTGCAGACGCGGGACACCTCGAATTCCATGAGGAAACTCAACCCTTCGATAAGGTTCTTCAACCAGGTCCGCGCGCGATCTAGTTGCACCTCTCTCACTCATCTCATGCATTGCCACATGCTTCCAACAAACCGATCAAACTTCCCGTTTATGTTCCGCCCCCTCTTCTACAACAATTTCCACCGTGCTCACCTTCTAGACGACCTACATGAATATAACATTTTTTCTCCAATTCGACTCCCTCGAAAACCCCTTCATCTCACCCAACTTGTGCAACTTCAACGACGTTTGGGTGTGTGTGTGTTTTTTGAAGAAATAAATTGTATAAATCAAGAAATAATTTATTGCTTTGGTGTTATTACGTCACTTGTGGTTGACATGGATTTTCTTGTACTGCAGGTATTTAAATCTCAACAGATGTATTTGCCCAATCTAAAATTAACTTATGTCATCATAATAGATATACTACAAGGATAAACTTCACTTACGGAATAAAACACATGTTTTCAAAAAAATTAAATCAAAATACCAAATTAACATTAAGTTCACTTTGCATTCAAACATCACATGTCGGGCAAAACGAAAAGAATGGCACAAATATGTATTGCAGGTGCATTCCCCGAGTCTGGAGAAGAACTAAACTGAAAAATTAGTTGATGATGTATACTTGCAATCACCATCCAACCAATATCAGCAAGCAGCGAATCGAATCGAATAGAATCGAATATGGCGGCCTGTTTGTGAAAAGTCAAAGCAAAAAACAAAGAGTTAAGGAATTATCAAAGCTAACAACCAACTTATAAACAGGATAAAAGAAAATAGATTGACTGGAGCTACATACCAACCCTGCAGCTTTTGCCAATTAGTCGAATCCTTTAACCAATTTCAAGGCGGGGAATATGTGCTATCTTGTGCCAATCGTCTCCCTTTTCTCTCTCACATCTCCTTTTCAATTCCGGGCATCCATACACTTCCAGATATTCGAGATTTGTCATTCCCTGTATACTAGCTGGAAGTGATGCTAGCTTTCGGCACATAAAAATCCGCAGAGATTGAAGAGATGTCATATCGCTCAACCACTCGGGGAGTGAACTCAACTCAGGAAGCGCGTCTATGTGTATGGATTGGAGTGAGGATGAGAGGTGGTTCAATGCTTTAGGAACACAAACCATCTTTGGAAGATCGTACAAGACTACTTTTTTAAGGTTGTGGAGGTGTTTAATCCCCTCCTCCGGCAGCTCTACTAGTTCTCGACAGCTCCATATTACTAGTTCCTCCAGAGAAGTGAGGTGTCGCAACCACCCTTCAGGCAAACACCCCAGTGTATCACATTCTTCTATCGTTAAATGTGTAACGGATTTCAAGGCTCGCAGCCCTTGTTCTGGAAGATCACATGCTTTTTGAAACACCAACTTCTTGAGATTACTCAGGCTTTGCAGCGTCTCAACTGTCATACATGTCGTCGTATTCTCCCTAAAGTCCATGGAAAGATCATTAAGAGCGTCCAAACCCAGCTTAGACAATGAAGCCGCAGTTAATGAATTGCAATCTCGAATGTTTAGCTCCTTAAGATTTGGGAATGCTTTAGCTGATCCAATCGTCACTTGCTCTTTTAACAATCCTTTCATTTTGGGGAGGGTTGTTAAATACAGTTTTTCCAGAGATGGGAACTGTTGTACGCTCGTTAATCGATTTCCACTTTGATCTTCAACAATGTACTCCACCAGAGCCAGATTCTCTAAACTCAACAACTTAAGATGAGATAGCTCTCCCAGTGGTGGAAGATGCAAACAGTTGTCACAATTTGATATACTCATACGAACTACTTTGTCCAGAGTTGAATTTGACATCCAAACTGGAAAATGCCTACCCCCGAATCCTTTTATATCTAAACTTTCGAGATCTGGGTGAGGTTCAAGTGCTTCCAACACCTTTTCATATCTCTCTATATCTTCTTGCCCTGATGATTTTGATGCAGTAGTATTCTCAGGTTCCCACTCTATATACAAATGACGAAGATTTCCTTTTTCAGCAAGATTTGCTTTCTTTGCATCCATACTGTTTTCCACTCTCTCCAGATGACGAATTCTAAGCTTGCCACCCAGCTTCAAGCACTGCAATTCTTCTATTCCATTGCCTCTATTACGACCCACTATGAACATACTCAATGTTCTAAGGCTCGTAAGTTCTCCCATTTTAGATGGCATCTCCCGTAATGATTCACAACTTCCCAAAAATAGATGGCGGAGATTAATCAAGTACCTCATCTTCTTTGGTAATACCTCGAGCTTTTCGCAGGCATTCAAATTCAAGATTTGCAAATTCCAGATACTACATATTGAGTCTGGTAGGGTACGGATTTCAGTTGCAGACAAATTCAATTGTCGCAAATGTTTCAAATTGCCTACTGCACAAGGCAAACTTTCTATCCCTGTCCAACTTGCATCTAATATTCTCAAACGCAAAAAGTTCTTTAAGACAAGAGGCATGTCCATCTCTGGTTGATTACTCTTAACGAAAAGAAGAAACTTTTTTGGCAAACTTACCTGACGGATTTTTCTAGTAGATGCACTTCTGAAGTTTGTCCTTTGGACTTGTGTTCCAGGAACTTTGTTCTCCATGATTGATTGAGCGAGATCATGAACAAGATCATGCATCATTAAAGTAGGTACACTTGCATCTGTAACATATTGCAGAAGGGATCTCAAAATCAGCTCATTGCATATTTGATTGCCGACATCCTCCACTTCCAGCACTCCCTTTGATGAAATTCATCCATGCGCCATCCACATAAAGATCAATTCTTCTTTCCTAAATTTAGAATCTTTGCGAAAAACTGCACAGTAAGCAAAACACCGCTTCAATGATAAAGGAAGATGATGATAACTTAATTTCAAGGCTGGCAATATCAGAGTTTCTTCTTGACGTAATTCCCATATTTCACTTTCTTTAACATAATTCCACTCTCTCTCTGTCCTCTTAAACCGCAACAGACCTCCGAGCGCCTTAGCAGCCAAAGGAACACCGGCACACTTGCTCACGATCTGCTTCCCAATGGCTTCCAACCTTGGAAAGTCCTCTTTCTCCTGTCCAAATGCTCGTTCACGCATCAACAACCAACAATGCTCGTTTGACAATCCCTTTAAGTAATGTGGTGGAAGTGTTCCCATTATATCAGCAACTTTTTTGAGGCGTGTGGTGACGAGAATTGAACTACCACTCCGGCCACACGCCAAAATATTTCTTAATTCAGACCACTTCTCCTGATCGTCGTTCCAAACATCGTCCAATACAATCAAGTACCTTTTCTTGTTCAGCAACTCCCATAGGCAGTGCTGTAAAGCATCCAAGTGCAATAAATCAGAAGCATTACCAGCCCCAGATTCAATCATGGCTTTCAACAAAGTCTTCAAATCAAAATCGTCGGACACACAAACCCAAATTAGTTTGTCGAAATGCTCAACGACCCGTTGATCGTTATAGACTAATTGAGCAAGGGTGGTCTTGCCAAGGCCTCCAATACCAACTATGGGTAGGACGGAGATTTCTTGATTGTCATTGACAACTTGGTTGACAAAGATATCCACAATTTTCTCTGCGTCTTCTTCCCTCCCATAAACGTAACGAGACACGTTCAAAACGGAACCAGTCTCACGTGTGGCGGAAAACTCGATCGGCCTCTCTATAGCCATCTCGCGCAAGTGGAACTTCGAACGCTCGGCAGCAACCGCGTCAAGTTTTCCAGCCACCTCCTTCATCCTTCTTCCAATTTTGTATCGGAACAGAATTTTCTTCACGCTATAGCGACTGGATTTGCTGCTTTTGTGCTCCAATTTCGAGAGTTCGGTAGCGCACTCGTCCAAGATGTCATCAATCTCATACGTAAGATCGTTGAGCTTGAGTAGCCAATTCTGTATGGCTCTGTTTTCAAGTTGCTTCATTTCGGCATCTTCGAGCACGGATTGAATGGTGGTGAGTGTGCTGAAGAGATTATTCATCTCTTCATCCACACCAAGAATCAATCCAATCTCACCTTGGATCAGTGAGCTTAGATTTCCAAGAACTATTTGAATTAACGCCTCCGCCATTTCTGAACAAGCTAATGAAATGCAGAGCAACTTTGATTCAAACTAAAACAAACTCTTGCTAATTGTTTGGAATATGAAATGATGCAGATCTTGGTATATCAAAATTCAATGTCAATTGTATATGTTTTCAAGTTTGGTGTGCGCCTCTTTAGTCAAATAAGAAATTGCCACCAAATTTCTTATTACTAGACAATTACCATTAAATTATAGAAAAATGTGAGAAAAAAACTATAATAATCAAGGACCATGCAATTATTAAGGATTAAAGTTGGCAAAAAGAGAGAAAGTTGACTTAGACTGACTTGTCGACAATTCTTTGTAATTTTATTTTGGGGTTTATTGCAATAACCTACCTTGTGTACTCTTTAATTGCCGTCAAATCCCCCGTGATAAAAGAAATTGGCAAGGACCCCCTATGAAATGTAGTCAAAGTTAAAAAAGCCCCTAACAGTTTATCGTGTGTTGCACACGCAAATATTGCGACTGAAAGTTTTTTTTTTACCTAAAAAGACCCAATTAGAGCATCGTATTGTAGCTCCAAATTCTAATTTTAGTGTCAACTCCTCAAATTATGGGGAAATTATATCCTCTGGTGGGTGATTAGTAGCTCTCTAAAACTCCTTCAATTTTAGCGAATCCTCACATAAGTCCCACGGTTAGAACTCCTTTAGAAAGGAGAGAGATAGAGACTGCTGGGCCTCCACCATTATTATATTATTATATATTTCATGAATTTCTTTTATCTCACTTTCCTTTAAATAAAATATTTTTTTAATTATGTTATTCCGTAAATGCCAATTACTTTTGTATGACTTTTATTATTAGTAATTATAATGACTATTCTAATAAAGATTAATGAATATCCTTTCTTTTCTTCATTGAATATTTGAATTTTATATAACTGTTATTGTTTTTTTGCAGTTTATCTCATTTATTTATTTATTTATTTATTTATTTTAGAATTCATTTATAAAATATTTAAAAAAAATATCAACTTTGTTGGATTAGTTTTCTTCACACTAATAGCAAGGTGTATATAGTAATAACACAAATGTGATAAAATGTTAAAAATAATTAAGATAGTGTGATATTTAAATTTAAATTAATAAAAAAATTATATTAATTAAGATAAACATAATATATATTTTATTATATTTTAATACATGTACATCTAATTTTAAGGAGAATTAAGATGTACACTAGAGCACATTTTCAGTTGGGGAGTGATAAAAGTGGACCCTACTTTTAGGGAGTAAATAAATTAATGAGGTGGCATGTGGCCCCGCCTTTTAGGGAATGGTTTAGGGGTTCACGACTAGAGATGCTCTTACCCTTCATCACAAATTTTAAATATTATAAATTCACCCTTAATTATTTATAAGCACCAAAATGAAGTTTTCACTTTGTATTTCCGTCCATTGCACTTCTCGCACTTTCAAAAAGCCCTGTCCTACACCTCACCTAAAACCACCATTACGAGACAACTCAAAAAACTCTGAACTAGCCGCTAGGGCCGGTCCTGCAACAATTGGGGCACTAGGCAAGTTTCGACAAAAATAGATTTCTTTTTTTCTCCTTATATATGTATTAAATTTTGTTTTTGTTAATACTTATTTTCCGATTTTTTTTTCAATAAACGCCTATTGAGTTACTAAAAGTTTACTAATCTATTAAAATACATAAGTATTAAAAAAATAAACTTTGTGAAAATTTCCGATAACACAATAAAAGAGTTAAAATATATAGTTATATTAGAGATAATAGGACTAAAATGCATAAATCATATCAACAAAATATTACTAATATCAATCATTTAACATTTTTTTAAGTAAAATCTTTAACCAACAAAATCATGATTTTATATAATTTAATAAGTAACAACGAAAAGCTTGCTGTTTGTATTGAAATTACCCACAACCAATTTCAGGTATTGTGTGAAGAATAATATAAAATATAACTAAATTACTTTAACACACTAATCTCTGCGCGCGCACACACACACACAAATATATATATATATATATATATATAATATTTATTTTTTGGGCCCCTTGGGTTGCGAGGCCAAAGCAAGTGCTTGTGTGGCATACCATCAGGCCGGACCTACTTGCCGCCCAACTCTACCACCACTTCTGCTTTGCCGCCCGCCTCGCCACCTCCCCCGCCGTCACCTGTGGACCGTGATAAGAGTTCCTATGAACTTCAACCCATCATACTTTCGGGAATTTTCCATCTCCAACGAGATTGCAGGTGAATTTACTGATTTTCGTTGATAAGTACATGAATTGAATGAGATGTCACGGTCACCCAAATGGAGGAAAAGAAAGTAATAGCGGCGGTAGAAGTGGCAACAACCGACGCGATAAGAGTCAAAGAAGCATTCATCTCTCTGCTGTCCGACCGGGACAATTTCTAAGAGTACCGGTAGATCTATACAAAAGGAGCACCAAATGTAATGGGCGAGACCCGACGAACCTCCGTCGCCGGATCTCGGCCTACATATTTATCCTTGTTTCTTTGTGTTTCGGTTGTACAATTTTTTAAGGGTAAAATTCATTTTGTACCCCTGTAATATGTGAAAGGTATCATTTACCCCCTACTATATAGAAAACATAAACACCCACCCCCCCCCCCCCCCCCCCCCCCTCCCCGGAGTTTTAACGGTCAATGATCAAAATTTTAACGATGTTAATTTGAGTGCGCAATGACTCTTTTACCCTACTTTATGTTCTGTGTAATCCCTATTTTTTTAGGCGTGTTTTTTGTGGATTAAATTATGGCTTTTTTTCGATTTTAATTTTTGATTGTAGGGATTTTCAGTTTTCTTTTTTAGCGGATTTTTCCATTGTAATCTGAAAAACTTTGTTTTTTATTTGCAATTCTTTCATATGCTTTTATTCCAATTTTAGGATTTCTTTTAGATGTCAGGACTTTCAGTTTTCTATTTTGTGGATTTTACATTAATAATCTGCATGACTTCATTCTTATTTATTCGACTTTTGAGTTTTCTTATACGAAAAGTGGTTGAAAATAGTTATAAAAAATGACTGAATAAAGTCAAAAAAATTGGTGGAAAAAGTGAAAAATCTGGTGAGTATTTATCAAAACTAAACAACATATATATATAATGTTTTTGGGATATTTTTCGTCTAAAAAAATCAACATTTCCTTGCAATAGTCGGTCAAAGGGTTTGACTGACGGAAATTAGGAAGAAGACTAACGGCAGGGGGTGTTTAATGTTTTCTATATTTCAGGGGTTAAATGACACATTACGCATAGTACATGGGTGCAAAATAAACTTTACCCTTTTTAATTAGGTTTGAGGTATTTTGATTTATTTTAAATCATGGATAATTTTGTCTTTTCATTCAATTCAACAATTAAATTTGTTAAATGGGGCTGTGTGTAATATAAAACAAAATATAAGGAGGTATTTGCTAATTGTTTTATAATGAGGACTTTTTTGCCAATTAAAAATAAGGGCATGTGCTATTAGCTCATTGATATACCTAATTGGGCCAACCCAATGGGCCATAATTTTCAGATAAATCACGAAAGCCCAATCACTTGCAAATTGGGCCAAAGCCCAATCACTTGCAATTGGGCCCACTACACGAAAGCCCAAGCACCTTCAAAGTAAGGCTTGAGCCCAACAAAGTAAGCCCAACACAATAAACGACATATAAATAGATGTTTTACTCATTTGTAAAGGTACGTTCTATAATTCACCAACAATCTAGAGTGCATATTCTCTCTACTATTTCTACGATCCGTACATCTGACTTGAGCGTCGGAGGGGTTTCCGCCGGATCAACCCCCGGCTTAGTTCACGTGTGCTCATTTCGCAGGGACCTCAGGATCATCAAGTTGTCAAGCTATTGATCTGCTTTGCTCTCCCAGTTTGTTTTCTACACTACCCCAGGTGATCTAAACTTTAGCATCATCATTTTGGCGCCGTCTGTGGGAACGATGCAAACCAGATCACGTAGCCAACAAGATCCTCCAAAGGTGTCGGCTCGGAGAGAAAATGACACAGCTAACAACCTCCCTGTCCGTGGAGGATCTGGCTTGCCACCTCCTCCACGTGCTGCGGATCCGCCTCGCGAGGTTCAGGTGATCCCCCCTCGGGACCCACCACTCGCCGATCCGCCACTGCCTGCTCCTCGAACGGTTCAAATAACCGAGGATGCGCTCCAACGCATGATAGCAGAAGCCTCAACTCGCGCCGCCACCGAAGCTGTGACTCAATATATCGCCGAGATGGGAGCAAACACTCCCAATGCGATACCAGTGGCACCACCGCCAGTTCAGAACTAAATAAGTGTCTCCTCCTCCACCTCGGACCCACGGTCCCGAGTGCAGCTATCCACCAATCACAGGGGGGCACAGCCCAGACAGCAACGCCAACGCTCACCCCCACGGGGGAATGCGTCCCCACAGAGATTCCCTCTCTTTAATGAAGGAGAAGGCGAGGTAAACATCAGAATGTCTCGCCAAATTCCTTTCCCCCAACCGAACAATCCAATGGGTGAAAGAATGCCCGTCCCAGTAAGACGCAGCCCTTTCACCATAGACATCCTCAACAAGGTATTACCTCAAGGAGTGAAGATCTCGAGGTTACCTCAGTTTGAAGGGACCACCGATCCACAAGAGCATATAGAGAAATTCAACGCCATGGCAGATTTGTATGGTCCGACGGACGCTGCGATGTGCAAAATGTTCCGCACTACTCTCTCCAAGAGAGCTATGAATTGATTCAATTCTCTACCCCCGGGATCGATTGACACCTTCGCTCGGCTGTCAACACGATTCACCAACCAATTCGCCATCAACAAGCAGTATGCCAAGACCCCAGCACACCTTTTCTCTGTAGTACAGAGAGATAACGAAACGCTCCGCAACTACATCAAGCGTTTTGTAGAAGCCGTCCATGAAGTCCCCAGTGTAGGGCAAGACATGCTCTCTGGGATTATGCAACAAAACTTGAAGCTGGGTAGATTCAAAGAATCTATCGCCGGAAGGCCTCCAGGCAACCTAGAGGAGTTGTTGAACCGAGCTGAGAAATACGTGCGAATAGAGGAAGCCTCTATCCATGCTCCTCCTAAAAGGAAGAGGGAAGATGACCGTCAGGGCATTAGAAGGCGGGATGATAGACGTCCACCACCCCCGCCTCAAGGCCAATCATCTTCCTCATACAACCGGTTCACTCCGCTAAACACTCGCCTCACAGAAATCCTTCATGTGATAGAACAAAGAGGTTTAACAGAACCTCCACGTCCTATGCAGCCAAATGCGAAACGAGAAAAGTCGGATCGCTACTGTCGATTCCATAAGGATAGATGACATACTACTGAGGAATGTGCACAACTTAAAGTGGCCATTGAGCGGTTGATCAAGCAGGGCCACTTAGGCGAATACATTGACAAGCCTCGAAACAAGCGTCGTGATGACCCCCCACGCCGAGATAACAATCGAGATCAACCGCAACGACGAGAGGAGGGAGGTCATCGACGAGAGCAAGATAACAATGATAATCAACCCACTCGGGGAATCATTGCCTTTATCTCTGGAGGACCGGCGGGTGGCGACTCACAAAATGCGAGGCGTTCCCTCGCTCGGTCAGCACGTATGAATCAAGAGCATGCCTCTTCGTCCGCATCTATCTACCAGATATGAAGACCTTATCATAGCATAGTCTTCAACTCATCGGACCTTGAAGGTCCAGATGAAGATCATGTCGATGCACTGGTAATCACTGCATCGGTTGCCAACTTCTTGGTTAAGAAGATATTGGTGGACGGTGGAAGCTCAGCCGACATAATGTATCTCCACGCGTTCAAGCAGCTAGGCATAGATAATGCCCGGTTTAACCCCATCTCCACGCCCCTAAAAGGATTCACGGGAGAGGGTGTGCTGTCCATGGGAGAAGTGGAATTGCCCATCTCCTTAGGGGAAAACCCTCGTCGAATCACCAAGATAATCAAATTTCTCATTGTCGACAAGCCGTGTAATACCCAATCATCCATACATGGCCAATAATAGGCATATTGCATCAAGACATATAGTTATAATTCATTATGCATGATGCATGATCACAACTACTTGCTACACATGTGCCTTAATTGTGTTTTAATACGTGATCGAATACTTTTCTTAAAATGTGCTGATACATGATACATGTTATTGAACTCCTATTTTATGATTTAACATGAGACTTAAGTGATTTATTGTAGTGAGAAGCTCAGTTTGTTAGTTAAGAAGGGATCAATGTGCTAAACGCCGATATATTTGTCTTAATTGCAGTTCTGCATTTTAATTACATTTTAATATGATTAATTACATATGTAATTACTTGAAGTAACTCATATTAGACTAAAACGAAAAGTATGCAAAATGGTGCAATTTGATTGGTTGGTTGACTAGGTTGCACAAGACCATTCTGAAATTGTTTACACAAGAATCCAGCAAATATAAGCCTTCCAATCATTATCCTCCATTTGGCCTTGTTGGGAATGGGTAGATAAGTGAAGACTTTGTGTTTTGGTCTTCATTTCACTTGTCTTCTTCCAAAAACGACCAGACCAATTCCTTAAGCTTCTCTTCTTATTTATTCACTTCCATATTCACATAAGAGAACATCAAACCATAAGAACTCATAGAAGTAGAGCTAGAACAAGTTCTGCACCTTTTCTAGCTGAAAATCCTACGTTTTGAAGTTTGAATTCATCTATAATCAAGGACTCTAGCACAGCCTATATGAGAATGATCTTTTCACTTCATAGACCATATTGAATTTGAGGTAAGTTGAAGCTTTCATTTGCTCATCATAAGAACCTAATTATGCGTGCTTTAATGTGACTTTTGCTACGTGTTCTGCATGATATTTGAATGATTGATGATTCATAACGATATGAAAGAATATGTTTTGAAAATGGGAGTATGGTACTTGATTGATGGTCGAGTAGGCAAGGGACGCGGGAGGGACCGGCGGACCCAACACATGGTGGCAAATACTTGAGGTCGAAAGACCAGTATGGAAAACCCACAATTAAAGAAATGAAATACGGCTAATACCTGAGGTCGAAAGGCCGGTATGGAAACCCCGTATTATCTATTGGCCAAATATGATGAACAGGTTCCGAAAACGAAAGCCTATTGCTATCAGTCAAGTACCACACTTCAAGGGTACCCGATAAAGAGAAAGATTTGAAAGAAAAGGATCATGAATGAAGTTATGTGTGATATTGTACATATTGAATGAACAACGTGTTATGTGATATACTGCAATTACATCAGTTTCAACTTGCTGAGCCATTAGCTCATTAGGTTCTTATGATGCAGGTAATGATGTACATGTTTAGAAGTTGACCTAGCCAAGAGCGGCCAGTCAGAGATTTGTTCATATGCCATGCTTCGCGCCATTTTTGTAGCCGAGCTAGAAACTCTGATTTGATTTTGTTAGCCGCTCTATTATGGTTTTTGTACAAAGTAATTTTGTAAACAATATATATCTATATATGTACAGATTTCGAGAAAGTACAGAGTTTGATTTCTTTACAAAGCATATAACGTATTTTTGTATTAAAACCATAATGTTCAAGTATGTATATAAAAGGTTAGCATCCCTAACTTAGTGGTGGTGATCCGATTGGATTCTGCTGTTAGGTTGTGGGGCGTTACAAGCCGTCTCCATACAACATCATCCTAGGGAGGCCAGCAATCCACACATTCAAGTCAGTGCCTTCCTCCTACCATCAAAAGTGGAATTTCCCCACTCCCTATGGAACGGGGGAAGTACTTGGAGATCGACGTCTCGCCCGAGAGTGCTATGCAAGGGCCCTAAGAGAACCTTCCAAGAAGCCTAAGCCGTCCGGAAGGGGAGACGACACCCAAAAACCCGACAAACGGAAATGGGTCAATGCGATCATTGAGGACGATAAAGAAATCCTCATCAGTGTACCTGACGACAGCATCAAGCTAGCGGTTGTCGAAGAGCTTAAGCTCATAGAGCTCACACCTGGAGATGATTCCAAACTCCTACGCATCGGATCCAATTTAGATCCTGAGATGGAGAAGCAATTAGTCAAATTCTTGCGGCACAATGGAGATGTGTTCGCTTGGAAAACTCAAGATTTGTCGGGCATTCCCCCTCATGTAGCTCTACATCGGCTCAACATCGACAAAAGTTTGAAGCCGATCAAACAAAGGAAGCGAACATTTGGACCCGAACGCAACAAGCACATCAAGGCGGAAGTGGCGAAACTTCTAGAGGCGGGTCATATACGACCAGTTCAGTATCCTGAATGGTTGTCGAACGTAGTACTCGTTCCCAAGCCCGGTGGCAAGTGGAGGTTATGCGTGGATTTCACTGACCTCAACAAAGCTTGTCCTAAGGACCCATTTCCTCTACCTAGAATCGACTAACTCATCGATTCGACCTCGGGGTGCAAGCTCCTTAGCTTCCTCGATGCATATCAAGGGTACAATCAGATCTTACTCGCCCGAGAAGATCAAGAGAGGGCTAGCTTCGTCACTGACCAAGGCATCTACTACTATCAAGTTATGCCTTTCGGGTTAAAAAACGCGGGAGCCACTTACCAACGTCTAGTGAACGCAATGTTCGCCGATCAAATCGGCAAGAATATGGAGGTGTACATCGACGACATGCTCGTCAAAAGCGTCAAGGTCTCGGACCATTTAACCGATCTGGATCAGTGCTTCGCCACCTTGCGAAAATATAAGATGAAACTCAACCCCCTCAAATGTTCGTTTGGAGTGAGGGGAGGCAAATTTTTGGGATATATGATTTTGCAGAGAGGAATCGAAGCTAATCCCGCAAAAATCGAAGCGATCACCTCAATGGCTCCATGGACATCTATCAAGAAAGTCCAACAGCTTAATGGCTGTTTGGCATCTCTGAATAGATTCATTTCTAGATCAGCAGACAAGGCCTTCCCCTTCTTCAAGATTTTAAGGGGAGGAAAGAAATTCGAATGGGATGAAGCATGTCAAAAAACGTTCATTGAGCTGAAGTCATATCTCGCATCACCACCCTTGCTCACAAAACCTCAGCCCGGAGACACCCTCTTACTGTACTTAGCAACCTCAGCTGATGCCATCAGGGCAGTCCTCATCCGAGATGGAGGAAAAGGTCACCAACCCATATACTACATAAGTCGCGCCCTCCAAGGAGCCGAGCAATGCTATACCAATATGGAGAAGCTCGCTCTCGCCCTCATCAACGCAGCTCGGAAGCTTCGACCTTACTTCCAGTCACATCAAGTGGTGGTTCTCACCAATTATCCTCTGAAGCAGATACTAAGGAGTCCCGAGACATCCGGGCGATTAGCCAAATGGGCGATAGAGCTGAGCGAATATGGGGTAGAATTCAAACCCCGCCCCGCTATCAAAGCGCAAATATTGGCTGACTTTCTAGTCGAAATGACCTCAGTAGAAGAGAGCACCTCCCTACCTACTTGGTCTGTCAGCGTTGATGGATCTTCCACAGCTACAGGAGGTGGCGCGGGTATCGTCCTAACGAACCCCGACGGAGATGAGTTCGAATATGCTCAACGATTCGAATTCACAGCCTCAAACAATGTCGCTGAGTATGAAGCACTGATAGCTGGAATTCGTCCGGCCCTAGCAGCCGGAGCGTGTAAGCTCCTAATCCAAAGCGATTCTCAGCTCGTCGTTAACCAAGTACTTGGGGTTTACGAGGCCAAAGAAGACACCATGGCCAAATACTTAGCTCTCACTCACACTCTATTATCCAAGTTCGAGAGCTACGAAATTAAACAAGTACCTCGCTCCAATAACATACATGCTGACAAATTAGCTAGGCTTGGAAGCTCCATGGCAAGCATCGGAAGTTGCAAGGTGACGCTCCTCACCTCACCTCAGCCGGAGATAACTTCACCTAGTGAAGTACAATACACCGAGGAGAATGAACCATGCTGGTTTACTCCAATCATGAAGTATCTCAAGAAGGGAGAACTCCCAACTGATCTCACTGAAGCACGGAAGTTAAAAATGAAAGCCGCTCGCTTCGTCATAGTGGGAGAAGAATTGTACAAACGAGGGTTCTCATTCCCCTATCTCAAGTGCCTCGACCCGACCACAGCAAATTACGTACTTCGAGAAGTACATGAAGGTATCTGCGGAAATCACTTGAGCGGGAGAACCTTAGCTCTCAAACTACTGAGGCAAGGTTACTACTGGCCAACGATGCATGAAGACGCAAATAAATTAGTCCGCAGGTGTAAGCCCTGCCAAGAGCATGCCAATATCCCTCACCTGCCAGCGGCATTAATGCAACCGATTGACAGCCCCATCCCTTTCGCCCAATGGGGAATGGATTTAGTTGGACCATTCCCGCCCGCCACGGGAGGGCGCAAATTCCTCATTATAGCAGTGGATTACTTGCCAAATGGGTAGAGGCTGAACCCTTAGCCCGCATCCGAGAAGAAGAAGTCATCCAATTCCTTTGGAAGAACATCGTGTGTCGATTTGGGATCCCACGTTCCATTATCTTAGATAATGGAACCCAATTTTGCGGTGACAAATTAAAGAATTGGTGCCTCGGCTTGGACATCAAACAGTTCTTCACATCCGTAGCCAATCCACAGGCTAACGGCCAGACGGAGGTCACGAATCGCACCATACTCCAACACCTAAAAACAAGGCTTGGAAGTGCCAAAGGGAAGTGGGTGGAAGAATTGCCTAGTGCCCTATGGGCTTATCGCACAACCCCACGAGCAGCAACCGGAGAGTCGCCTTTTAATTTAGCTTTCGGCACAGAGGCTATCGCACCCGTTGAAATCGGTGAACCATCTTGGAGAATCACCAACTATGATCCAGCAGCTAACGAATAAGCTATGCGGGGAAGCCTAGACCTCGTAGATGAGCTACGAGAGATCGCATGCATCCGGCAACAGATGTATAAATCACGCATGGCCAAGGCCTATAACTCAAAGGTCCGCCCTCGATCCTTTCAAGTTGGAGATTTAGTCCTCCGAAAAGCTGAAGCCTCTCACCCCATTGGTAAGCTCGATCCAAAGTGGGAAGGACCATATAAAATCACAAAAGTGGTCAACACTGGAGCATATCGCATCGAGAACACGGACGGACACCCTATACCCAGAACATGGAATATAGGAAACCTCAAACGGTTCTACGCTTAAGGTATACATCTACCTTACTTAAGATCCGTTGAAGTCACCACCCATACCCCTTCTATATGAAAATCACTTACAAATCGTTACCCCTGCAGGCTCCGCGACCTTCCACGTCACTCGTCTCACAAAACTGTCTCTACATGCTTGGAAACCTTCTACTCCATAACGAGGTGCGTAAACGTCCCACCTAAACTGGGGGGCTAGTAATTTTACTTACATCAGCAATTCATAATCACATCTCATCATCTTCTTACAGATTGAGAACCAATTACGAAGGGATGCATATTACTCAATCAATGGCCCAAAGAGCGAAGACACTCCATACCACATCGCCAAGGGTAACAATACTTCAACTAGAATACATCACACGCATGCTCTTCAATATTCATGCTAACGTGATAAAATCATTCCATCTAACAGGCATGATCACGCAGCAAATCACAGCAACTCACGAGTTGATTCCATATCTCGGAGTGCGAGGAAGAAAAACAATCCCCGTAGTAGGGTACGTGAAATCGTAGTGCACATCACCCCAACTTCAATTACTAAGTCTTCAGTACAAGTGTTTAAACAAAATTTTTTCTTGTCAACTATACTTTGCAGGCATAGAGATGCCAAAGGAATTCAATCTACCATCAGCACAACAAAACGAACGAGTACAAGAAAGACGTGGAAGAAGAACAAGTGTAGAACAATCACTTAGAAGAATTTTTATCAAGTCAATTTATTTGCTTTAGCAGTAGTTATTTACCTTCGCCTCACGTAGGCCTATGACATTACCAATTTATTTCCATTCGCCTCACATAGGCTTGTAACAATTCTCCTTTGCCATCATTGAATAAATCAAAATTTTTGCTTTACTCTCTGTACCATTACATCTATACAAATTACCTCTTACCATGAGTTCAATTCAATACAACCCTACAAACAATTAGAGAGATTTAGATAATCCATATAGCCTGGCCAGCTGGATTGTCTAAGTCCCTTTATTTGTTTCACAAGGTGTTACTTTTAAAGCGTGGACACGGACAAATATATTTAAGACCTTAGCGGTCCTAACAAAGGGCACGACCCTTAACAAAAACCTTGGGAGACTGATCCCCTCCTCAAGTGCATCGTGTGCAATGCTCAATGTAAATACACATAAGCAACGCATTAAACTCTCGACAATGTCAAAATAAATAATTCAAGATATCAAACTTCAAATGTCAAATAATGAAGAAATTCAAACGAAATAGTAGAGGACATACCCATCTACATCAGCAATAAAAATAAACTAAGAAATCTATAGCAAATAATAATAAAATAAAAAAAAAAAAAAAAAAAAAAGTTTCTCTATCCTAGCAAATCAGTCTAAACTCCCCCACCACGGGCGGAAGACGCCCCCACAGCGGGGTCCTCAGCAAGCATGTCATCTACAAGCTCTGTGCCCGTCTCGTTGACATCTGCCTTATCTTCCTCTTCATCGGATATGCCGGCTTCCATCCCACGAATGACCTTCTCACTGATACCACCCGCCTCGCGAAGGTATTTGCGACAGGCACGAACTAATGGCTTATAGACCACAGCCAAAGCATGCTCCTCAATCATAGCAGCACACTCAGCACTACCTCGGAAGCTAAGCTTGGTATCCTCCACGATGAACTTCTTATAAGCAGCACCACCTGACGTCGCGAGGAACCTCTTCCCCGTCGCCTTCTCAACTTCGTATTTCTCTTTGAGCTGGTCATAGCACTCGTACAACTTCTGAACATCATCCTTATACGCCTTCGCCTCACCTCGGAAAACCTCGAGCTCCTCTGTCCTCTGAGCAAGCTCTTATGTCCTCTCAGCAAGCTCTTCTGTCCGATGAGCAAGATCGGACCGCGCTATCTCCAACTGGCTTCGAAGATCGTCCTCACGCGCCTGACTTCGAGCCCGCTCCTCTTCCTTCCTAGCTTCCACATTCCCATCTTGCTCCATGAGATATCTCCAAGTCGCTACCAACTAAAAATAAAATATATATATATATATATATATATATATATATATATATATATATATATATATATATATATATATATATATATATATATATATATATATATATATATATATAGAGGAAGTAAACGTATAATCTTGTTTTAAATAGACAAGGACTCACCCGGCATATGTCCCCACCAGCCAACTCCAACATGTGAGAAGGGCCCTTACCAGACATCCGAGCACGGTCGTACTCCCGAACGAATCCCTCGGTGCTCAACATCGGCAAATCATGGTCCGATACATCCCAATACGATTCCTTCCCTTCACGATTCACGCCAAAAGTAAACAACTGTTTCCCTGCCCCACCATGGAAAGCATAAGTCTCCTCTGGGTCTACCCGTGGACGCTTTGGCACAGCCACGTATTCAGTATCTACCCTCTTTCCCTCACCAGCACAGCTACGGTCGCCTTCAATAACTCGAGGAGTCTCTACATGGACTGTCTCTCGAGGCAAACAACCCGAAGAACCTCCCAACGTAGAATAAACCTTCTTCGATGCCTTCTTCGACGTCCCATTCGCCTTAGCTCGAAGTGCCGCAAAGGTGATACCCCCATCTACAA
Organism: Erythranthe guttata; assembly: GCF_056151865.1. Taxonomy (NCBI): domain Eukaryota; kingdom Viridiplantae; phylum Streptophyta; class Magnoliopsida; order Lamiales; family Phrymaceae; genus Erythranthe; species Erythranthe guttata. The sequence continues at coordinate 15,075,397 of NC_142540.1, forward strand.
AAGAAAACAACCACATAAGAGACATGGGATATATACAATTAAAGAAATGCATTATAAAAAAAAAAAAAAAAAAAAAAAAAAAACTCAAGTCAATGCAACAAAAGGATATACGGTGCTGACCCTTCGCCTTCGGTATCAAACACCTCGGGTCAAACTCCACATCACACAGCCTAGACTCTTCAATCCTCTTCGCCATATTCGCGGTAATCTTGAAACTCTCGCACGTAGGTTTCCAAACTAGAGGAACGTCGAAAGAGGGGGCCCTCACATAAAAGAAACGCGACTTCCATTCCCCCAAGGATAACTTCACACTCTTCAAAAATTGGTAGGGAACGCGAGGATGAACACAAAAGAAAGGCAGCTTATTGGGCCGATGTAACGTAAATAACGCCTTGAACAGACTCACGGTAACAGGCAAACCTACTCGCGACACTCTATGGTGAAACGCCTCGAACATAAGAACCGCAGTAGGGGTTAGCTGACTATACCCTATCTTGAATTCCTCGCAAATCTTCAACAAGGTCGGATGCGGAGTAATCTGAGATGTACACGTCACGTACGCCAAGAAAACCGTATGAAAACCATCGGGTGGCGAATACAAACGGTCGCCCTTCTGAGGCAACAACAACTCGATATTTCTTGGCGCTCTGACTAGTCGACGAATAGACTGCAAATGCTCTTCCGTCAATACACTATCAAAATTAATCAAGTCCAAATTAATTGGCTTAATTTTCTTTTGCCTCCTCGTATAAATCTCAACATCACCCGACGGAATATCATGTTCCTCCTCCTCTTCGACCATCGGCTCAACTTCACTACTCGACACCACATGCACACTCGAAGAATGCGATCGACTAGAATCATCGCTATCACTCCCAAAATCCACGATTTAGCGTCGAGAATAACGACTACTAGCTACAACTCCATCTACTTGCTCACGAACATTATTACTCGGTCCTAAGTCGTCGCTCCAAGATTCAATAGCTTCTCGCCGTCCTAAACTACCCCCGTTTAAAACACCAAGTGCACCAACACTCTCGGCAATTCGCCCATCGATTTCACCCGAATCGGGCCCAAATTAATGCTCTAACGCGCCCTCACGCGCGCGCGTGACCCCAAAAGGGGCTGATTCACGCGCGCGCACGTCATCAGCCTGCACCGGAACACGTGCCACCTCCCCACTGGCCAAACCGTGCGCGTCATCACCACTCAGCACGTCCGACGCGCGTGCGCGTCGCTTGGGAAGCGCGCCCAGCTTCAGCACTTTAACTGCCACGCGCGCGCGTCTCTCAATCCCAGCGCCCGACGCGCACGCGCGTGGCTCGGCTTCCGTACCCGATGTGCGCATGTGGCTTCCTCCCATTGGGCCACGTGCGCTGGAATCTCTCTCTCTCCTCTCCTCAGCAGCCGTGCCAGCCTCCAACTCGATGGCTCGGCTCGGCTTCCCTCTAACCTCGAAGCGCGCGCTCTCACACGTTTTAGGGCGGCTAGAAGCGCGGCTCGAGCCGACCTCTGCATCCGAGCCACCTACCATGCCCATCTGCACAGAATTTCGGGCACCACCTTAAGCAGATCCGATTTCCCCACCCGATACTACTACCTTCTCGCGTTCCATGCCCACGGAACCAAAAGTTTTCTCGCCCCCTTCAACCGGATCTCGAAGTTTAATTCGTAAAGATTTCGACTTACCCGGATTCGACATGACAAATCTTTTTCTCCGAACAAATAATCAAGAAACAAATAATTTCTACTCTACCGCTATAGAATAAAAGAAGATAGCACAGAAGAAGACCTAAAGTTAAAAATACATACCCATATTTATTACGCAGGAGTTGAAGTAAATTATTTCCACCGCAAAAGGAGTCTATTTATCTGGCCGTGGTATATTATTTCAAACCCTTAAATATATAACTCGCTGCCAAATAAATATAATTATCCCTTATTTAAATTGAGGAGATCAATTCAACACCAACGAAAACTATTCAAGCCACGGCACAATTAACTCTCGACACGAGCCGGATTCCCCTAAGCATGTCTCCCATCTCGACTCGAGAGTTGGGGGGCTTAATGATATACCTAATTGGGCCGACCCAATGGGCCCTAATTTTCAGATAAATCACGAAAGCCCAATCACTTGCAAATTGGACCAAAGCCCAATCACTTGCAATTGGGCCCACTACACGAAAGCCCAAGCACCTTCAAAGTAAGGCTTGGGCCCAACAAAGTAAGCCCAACCCAATCAACAACATATAAATAGATGTTTTACTCATTTGTAAAGGTACGTTCTATAAAACAATCTAGAGTGCATATTCTCTCTACTATTTCTACGATCCGTACATCTGACTTGAGCGTCGGAGGGGTTTCCGCCGGATCAACCCCCGGCTCAGTTCACGTGTGCTCATTTCGCAGGGACCTCAGGATCATCAAGTTGTCAAGCTATTGATCCGCTTTGCTCTCCCAGTTCGTTTTCTACACTACCCCAGTTAATCTAAACTTTAGCATCATCACTCATTTATTTTGCTATGTCCACACCAATCTCAGTTCTACTCAGAGTGCAAGTCTCATACCCTTGAGCCAAAACTTGCTATCACCAGTCACTCCCCTGTGATCACAGCACTTTGCCTTTTCCCATTGCATCCTTCTTTCTTTTTTCTCTTGGCTTATATGTTCTTATAAGCTGATGTCATGAATATATTTATAAATGGGGAAAAAATATAGTTTTTGCCCCTCAAGTTTACATCGATTTCACATTTGGTCCGTTATGTTGTCAAAATTCAACACTTTTAGTCGTTCCCATCAATTTCCCGTTAAAACTAACGGAATCAAGCATGTGTCCATCATTGCCTTAATTAACAGACTAACGGTAAATTGACCAAAAATGCTAAATTATTGAAGCACGAGAGACCAAATGTATTTTGGTTAACATGGAGGACCAAATATGAAATCGATGCAAACTTGAGGGATGAAAACTATAATTCCCCTTTTATAAATGTGACGTATATACGAAGAAATGGAAAGGGTTTTTATGAGACAATTACACTTTTCGTCCATATACTTAGCACCTAAAACGATTTTCGTCCTCAAACTTTTGCCACCGCTAATTTAGTCCTCAAACTTGCCATTTTTTGACACTTTTGGTTCGCCCGTCAACTCACCCAGTTAACTTGGACAGAAATGTCATGTGCGCCGCACGTGAGGTCCATCAGTAAACGAGCCGAGCTCGCCTTATTTTGTGAGCTCGAGCACGAGCTCGCTACAACTATACAAGGCTCGAGCTCGAGCTCGACAAGCCTATAATTTTCAGCTCGAGCTCGAGCTCGTTTTGTTGCTAAGGAGCTCGAGCTCGCGCTCGAGCTCAGCAAAACCAAAATTTCAATTTTTCATTTAATTAATCTATACATCAAATTGGAACAAACTACAAGTAAGTAAAATTATGCAATAAAATAAAATAAAATAAAAATACGACGAAAACCTGAATAAATCAACAAAAATCATCTCCATAATTAAGAAAATATAGAAATGCACTCATGCCACAAAATCTAAACATTTTTTATCCAAAAAAAAATAATCTCCACAAAATGTACTTAATTTATATTTTCAAAAGGCTAATATCCAAAATGCATTTGTGCACTCCAAACTCCATTATCCTTCAAACTTGGCAGATTATACTTGAGTACTCTAATCCACTTACAAAAATTATGGTTTTCAAATCTGCAAATAAACATTACCCAAATTAGTAGCAAACACACAATATTGTTTTCTTGTCATTATGCTATAGAACAACTAAAACAATACAAAACTTACTAATGCAACATAATCCACGTCAATCATGATTTCGGAACATCATCATCAACCGGAAGAAAAACTTGTATTGCTTTCTTCTCATTCTGCAACGCAAAACAAAGAATACTAAACAAAGACATAAAAATAATGAATAATTCAATCAATTATTCTAATTTTACCTTGGACTTCTTTTTTACCCCAAATTTTTTTCTCAACCAATCTCCTCCACACATCAAAACTTGCACTGTATCCGGAGCCAATGAGGCACGATATTTGTCGATTACTCTACTTCCAGCGCAAAAAAAAAGCCTCTGAAGCAACTGTGGTGATCGGAATGGCTAAAATGTCTTTTGCCATTACTGATAATATTTTGTATTTCAACGCATGAACTCTCCACCACTCCAAAACATCAAATTCTCGTCCATCTTCTTTATTGGACATATAACAATTTTCTTGAAGATACATATCAAGCTCGGATTTTTTTGGTTGAGCTGATTCCACGGACTTCAAATAATCAACATACTCGGACCAACCACATAAAGATTCAGAGTTTTTACCATGCTGATTTTGAGAACTTCCGCTTCCTACTTCCCCGCTCGACTCTTCACTATTTTGTTGCGCCGCATACTCGGCATAAAGTTGATATAAAGTTTGTTGAACACGTATAATTTCTCTCTCGCCTTGTATTGGCCCATAAATCTTGGGAAAACGAAATTGAAGTGCCCTCATCTTACATCTAGGATCCAACACAGCTGCTACAGACATAAGTAAATCAGACTCCCCCCAATACTTATCAAACTTGATTTTCATTTTCTTGACCATTTCCTGGATGAAAGAATCAGTATCTGATGACTTTTGATCCAACATTACCTTCACTCTACTCACTTCATTAAGAAATAAGTTTGAGGTTGGATAATCACTTCCGGAAATGATATGTGTAGCTGTCCAGAACACCTCCAATACCGAGCACACTTTCTCAACTTTTTTCCAATCTTCATTAGTTGGGCATTTTTCAAAATGAGGCTCTCGATCTGCAAACCGTGGAAACACGTCTTTAAATTTGATAGCAGTTGCTAACATCTCATATGTAGAGTTCCATCTTGTCCGACAATCATCCACCAACTTTCTATCTCGCAAGTTTAATTGCTTCACAATCTCCGAGAATATCTTCAATCTTGCATCTGATCATCGAATGTACTCGACACTATCATGGACAACTTCTATGATGTCTTTAATCTGAGAAAGACCATCTTGTGCTATCAAATTTAGAATATGTGCACAACACCTGACATGGAACAAACTTCCTTCACAAAGCAGTTTTTTTTTTACTTTCGATAAAAATCTTTAAGTTCTCAATTGCAGTATCATTCGCTGAAGCATTATCAACACATATAGTGTGAACCTTAGAATCGATTCCCCATTCTTCCAAGCACCGCCAAACAGCATTTGCAATCTCAAGGCCTCGTTGAGGAGGTGGAATATGGACAAAGTTGAGCATACGTTTTTGTAAAATCCAGCTTTGATCAATCCAATGACCAGTTATGACCATGTACTCAATTTTTTGATTCTTCGACTCCCAGCAGTCTGTAGTAAGGCTGATTTTGTTCACATTCTTCAATACAATTTTCAGCTGCTGCTTCTCCACGTCGTACACTTTCACGCAAATATTTTTTGCCGTGATTCTAGTAAATAATCTCCACTCAGGCATTCCCAGTCTCTGCATCAAATTAAATCCTTCATCTTCTACAATGGAGAAAGGATGCTCATGCATCATAATCCAATGAGCTACCGCTTCTTTCATCTTTTCCATATCAAATTTTCCATCACGTAATGCTGGAAAAGAAGATAGATCTACAGTTGTTGGAAGAAAACCAATTTGTGTTTGTGAAAATTTACCCTTATCTCGTGCAGCCTTTTCTTTTTGGAAAACACGACATGATTGCAAGTGCCTGTGGAATTGAGTTGTTGAAGTAGTCTTGTTCCTTGTAAATAGTTTTTTACAGTGGTTGCAACACACCTTGGTGACACCATTATCATCCTTAATCTCTGTAAAATCTGCCCAGATAGGTGATTTTTTTTGTCGCTTATTAATGTGAGTTGATTCCGTTCCATTCTCCACGGCACCATCTGCTGTAATACCTACATCGGCATGCTCTTCACTATTCAAATGTGCATTCATATCATTATCCTGTCCCGTTGCTCCCGTTGCTTCTCCAGGATGTGCAATAGTATCATCAAGCAACATAACTGCAAAAAACAAAGGCAACATGTCAATAATTGTTAGTGAATTTAAGTGTTGTTCAATGATTTATTTTTTATTATCTTTAACCAAAGTCGTAAATCAGATTCTTATAACAAGAATTTCAGACTTCCACTGTGAATTTATATGCATGTAGAGGAAAAAACTATCAAATATTGGGTCAAACATTCACATATTCTATGCATGTAGAGAAAAAAACTATTAATTTTTGAGTCAAACATTCACCTATTCTTTAAAAACGAAATAGGAAGAGTTTTTTGAAGATTACCTATCCTTATGTTTCCTTTTAATTTTGGAGTGTTGAAGAGGAACCACCTTCGCCTTTGGACAAATCTCGGCCGTCGTTGCACAAACCACCAATTTCTTGGGCTGCCTTTGAACTTGTGTAACTTGTGTTTTCAAAAATCATTAACGCACTCTACCATTTTGCTAGAATAACATTTGAAGAATTGAAAGTGAAATCCAAAGAGAAAATTTTGAAGCTGAACTTTGAAGAGAGAAGACCAAACCCTAAGGGAACCGACGTTTGGTTGTCTACTGAAGCGTGAAGACTGACCATATTCCACTTTTTCATCTGTCTTTTGTGTTTAATTTCAATTTTCTTTTCTTTAATCAAATAAAAAATTACAAGAGTATATTTTTCTTATTAATCTTTTTTTTTTCAATTAGAAAAGTAAAATTATTATTTTTATTTATTATTAATAATATCCATTATTATAAATTATTTATATGTATTAAAAAAATATACAAAAAAGGTAAAGCTCGCGAGCCGACTCGCGAGCTGTCGAACAACTGAAATGAAGCTCGAGCTCGGCTCTTCGAAAAGCTCGGGCTCGTGAGCTCGAGCTCGAGCTCGATTTTTCGAGCTCAAGTACGAGCTTTTTTCGAGCAAGCTCCGAAAGCTCGCGAGCCGGCTCGTCTCATTTACACCCCTAGGTCCATGTGGCAGTCCAAATAAAGTTGGAAAATGAGTTGGACGACACCCCATTATCTCCCGCCGCCAGGCCCTCCTTTCTTTCTCTTACTCCAAAAGGTCCTTTCTATTTGTCTCCAAGAATTTTGTCGCACGTGAGTAGAGGTTACCTTCTTTTTTAAGGTTCGATTTTCTCAAACGATATTGTTCGTTCAAATAAAAAATAAGTGGGGGAGAAACTCCCATGGAAGAGAAGAAGAACGAGAGCTTCATTTCAATCAATTTCTAGTTTTGGTAAGTTTCAAACTAAGTTCAATTGAGTCATTAAGTTTCAATTAAATACTATTAGCGTATATATATTATATATTACGTATATATTATTATTATTATTATTATTATTATTATTATTATTATTATTATTATTATTATTATTATTATTATTATTATTATTATTATTATTTATTATAGTTACCTTATATAATAGGTTACCTTGCGTAATAGGTTAGAGTTTCCTACATGTAACTATATATATGATTAATATACGTGAGAGACATAATTCTCTCCCAACTCTATTTCTCCTATAAATACAATTGAGTTTTTAGAACCTTCAATTTCACCCACATATGATATCCTAATATGAGAAGACGAAAAAACCTACCGACGTAGCCTTGTGCCTTGCGCTTGCGCCGGAATATTCAAATATTCGCCTGAAAATTCGACTTAGGTGGTTAAGTGGCTCAAAATAAAAAATTTGGGCAGACCCGTGTTATTTTTTTTTTGTTAAGACAGCAATGTACAAAAACGGGCAAAATACAGATGACAAAATGATATTTACCCAAAAGTTTATTACATAGTATATAGGAAAATGTAGTAGGGTCTAGAAAAACCTGAAAGCATGAATTGATTAGTGAAAGCAAATAAAATGTAGGAACCAATGGAGCTGCAGCAACAATAAACGGTGGCTCCGTGAAAACAGAGCCCCACAGCAGATAATGACAACCACCTCTCTACGTACCTCCAATCCGCCCCTGTTTTTATATAATATAATATAATATAATTCGTCAGTGTTTGATACAATATTAATTCATCACTCACCAAATAATACAAGTACTGAATCTTCTTACATTAGTTATGAAGTTCTTCCCGGAATTTGGATCCTGTTGGGGCTGCGTAACGATCGGATCATCGGCGGATGTCGCTGGCGATGGGTGGCGGACGACGACGGTGGAACAGAGAGGAAACTGCCACACTACTCATTGTCAATCAAAGAGTACTACTAGAAGGCCAGTGAAACCGAACCCCCGCGGCGGCGCTACAGCCCATTGGCAGCCCAAGCTTAATGCAATCTCCGAGAATAACCCGTTGCCGGAGGTTATGAAACGGCCGGTGAAAGTGTTGAATGACCATCTCAACCAAAAGCTTAAGCTTTTGGTTGAGATGGTCATTCAACATGGTATCCTTGCACTTGAGGGGTCATTCAACATGGTATTAGAGCCAGGCCAAATGAAAGGTCCTGAGTTCGAATCCCACAGCCACCCATTTAAAAATATTTCAAGTGCAAGGCTTCAAATGTAATTCGCCTGCACTTGAGGGGGCGTATTGAAGATATTAATATTATATGATACATTTTCACTAATAACTTAAGCTTAAGTTTTTGGTTGAGATGGTCATTCAACAGAAAGCCAAATCCAAATCGCCGGCGAGGGTTGCACCGCCACCAAATCTCCGAGAGGAGGAATATTGGTACCTACTACTAATTATCATTTTGATTTTGTTTTAATTACAGTTTACTATAATTTAATAATTTCCGGCAGAATTTGAGCGTGACAAGGGACAAAATTGATTAACATCCTATTGAAACTCCAAAATAACAAATAATTTGGGACAAAAAAATACAGTACAATAAGGGATAGAGGGAGTATAATTTAATAATTTCGGGCAGAATTTGAGAAACTATTTATGTTATTTCAGGGAATCTTCCTACGCCATGGCCCTCCCAGCTTTCTCTCCGACGTCGGTTTTGTTCTGAACTCAATCGAAAAGGGATTTCTTCCTCGATTTACATCAAAATTGTATATATATATTCCTAAATCCAAGATTTGCATATACTTTGTAATATGAATCCATGTTCAATATTAATTTTTTTTAACGTGTACTTATTATAGTTCTTGCTAGTTTGATGAAATTAAATTCTTGAATGGACTTAAAATACTTCCAATTTGCTAAAAAAATTCTAGTCTTAAACATGAAATAAAATGTAACTTAGCTAGGATATAATAATCAAGAATCAAGAGAGCTTGGAGCTACAATAAGTCACAATTGTCTTTTCCTCTCTCTTTTATTTCATTTTTCTTGTTTTTTTTTCTTCATATTTAACATAAAGGACCATCCGTTCATATTACAAATATACATATGTGGTAGATATCTCTTGGGCACTAAAATTTCATAAGAGACGTGTTGTTTTCATCCTCAAAATATCTTATTTCACCTCCAAATTAAATATATTTTTAGTTTAACCCCTTTCTTCTTCTTTCACCTATACTTCTTACAAATTTATAAACCATACACCACTAAACTAATTAAAATATTTATAAAACAAATCCCACATCATCATACATGAATAATACTTTCGTTAGAGAAAAATATTTTCGAAGGTCAAAAAGAGCATGAATTCCCGTTTTTTGAGAAATAAATTAAGATTGTTTGTATGGAAGGTCCTGAACTTCCTCCAGAATTGGTCGATTTGGCTTAATATAATTTTGTTTCCTAAAAGAAAAATTACACAATTTGTTGATCATCTGATATGGAAGTTTAAATATCATGTAATAAATATTTCATTGTAAAAAATAAAATTAAAAAAAAAAAGTAAAAACAAAAATAAAAAAATAATAAAATTATTAAAATAAAATAGAAATATAAATAACTTAGAAAACATGAGGATTAAATGAATATATGGAAGGATGGTGAATTATAAATTTAAGGATTATTTATGATATTTTATAATTTTTTATAGTGGATTGGGATAATTTAAAGGTGAAAATATCACCGCACTTTCATAAAACCAACTCAAAGATATTTTCTTTCCCGACAACAGTTTTTTATTGTGAATTTAGAGTGGCCATGTGGCACCCATGTAGAAAACCCTCCACTCCCCGCACCCAGCACATATGATGTATGTATCCTATTCAATGTTTTATAAATCGTATCCGACATTGACCCGAATAAGTCACTGGTCACGGTTGGACGATTCAATCGATTTTTTTTCATTTTTTTATTATTTATATTTATTTTTTATAGTAAATAAAATATATTTTCTTTTACTAACATTAATTCATTACTCATTTCAGTTGAAACATAAACCAATTTTACTTTTCTTTTACACACATATCATGCATAATCATTTCAAGTATTACATCAAGTGCAAATGACAAACAGGCCCATAAAAGGCCAATTAATTAAAAGAGGTACATCTAACTTTTTTATCTAACAAATAAATCCAGTTGATTCAAATTTATTTGCAAATAAGGAAAATCCTTTTATATATACCAAAATTACCGTCAATTCAACTCCAATTTCATGATTTACACCCCAATTTCATCAATTAACCAATTTTAACCCTAATTTCAATTTTGACCCCAATTTTGACCCGCCACCACCGGAGACCGCCGGTCAGCCGCTGTTGACCGCCGGTCTCCGGCGTTGACTTTTTTTTATTGTCTTTTTTTTTTTTTTGAAAACTTTTTTTTTTCCGGTAGGTCAACTGCCGTTGACCGCCGGGTCTCCGGCGTTGACTTTTTTTTTTAATCTTTTTTTTTCTTAAAAAATATTTTAATTAATATTACTGTCTTGGCTACTAAATTACTGTCTCCAACAGTTATTTAACTGTCGGAGACAGTAATTTAACTATTAATTGACTTTTTTTTTTCTTCAAAAATATTTTAATTAATATTACTGTCTTGACTGCTAAATTACTGTCTCCAGCAGTTATTTAACTGTCGGGGAGACAGTAATTTAACTGTTAATTGATTTTATTTTATTTTTAAATATTTTAATTAATATTACTGTATTCGTTGCTAGATTATCATCTCCAGCAGTTATTTAATTGTCGGAAACAGTAATTTAACTGTTAATTGACCTTTTTTTTCTTAAACAAATATTTTTAATTAATATTACTGTCTTGGATGCTAAATTACTGTCTCCGTCAATTATTTAACTGTTAATTGATTTTTTTTTTGTTTTTTTGAAATTGTTTTCTTAAAAAACATTATTTTAATTAATATTAATGTTTTGGCTGCTAAATTACTGTCTCCAACAGTAATTTAACTGTCTCAGACAGTAATAATAATATAATATTACTGTTCGGGAAAATAATATTCATAATATTACTGTCCCAAACAGTAATATTACTGTCTGAGACAGTAATTTAGTAGCCAAGACAGTAATATTAATTAAAATGTTTTTCTAAGAAAAAAAAAAGTTAATGCCGGAGACCGGCGGTCAACAGTGGTTGACCGGCCGGAAAAAAAATTCAGAAAAAAAAAAGTTTTCAAAAAACATAAAAAAAATCAACGCCGGAATCTGGCCGGAAAAAAAAAATTTCAGAAAAAAAAATATTTTTTCAAAAAAATATTATTTGGTTAATGTGATATATTTGTTTAAATCCGGGGTCAATGTGTAATATTAAGGAAGTTAGAGCATAATTGATGGAATTGATAAGAATTATATTATAGAGGGTATTTTTGACTAAAGACATGGGGATGAGTTTATTTGAAAGACTGTTTTTTTTTTGTGGACCAATGTGCATTTAAGTCCCATGTAATGGGCCTATTTATCATTCGCCCTTACATAAGTTATAATCTAAAATAATATGTCTTCGAATTTAAGTTTTATATTTTATTTTATTTTTCCTTGAATTGGGCAGTAAAAAGATGTTGTTTAAGCCATTTTGCTTCTTTATTTAAGAACAAAAGACGCACAATTTCTGGCCAAAAATTGAATTTTCACTCAACATACGATTTTACAGTTCAATTTATAAAACTTAACCGGACAAGATAATAGTTTGCGGTTTAACCGGTCGATAGGGTCTGAGTTTCAAAACACTGATCCTGACTTAATATTTTTTTGTGCTCATTTTTTTTAGTGCAATAGCTAAACTTTTTTTTTATCTACTATTATTTAAATTGATTAGTGCAAATCATGAGAACTGAAAATTAGTACATACTATATATTTTTTGTTTGTATGGTTCATATATATATCAGTGTTCTAAAAATTAGTCGAGCCGGCCGATTAATCGGTCTCTGAGGCGGAGGCGGTCCCAAACCTTTACATTTTTAGTGTAAAGGTTTGAAGAATCTGTTTTTTTGCCTGTGAGGCGGTTTCAGACGGTCTGAGGCGGTCAAATCTTTAAGGCGGGTCAAACTCGGCGGCAAAAATCGACAAAAAATCGGTCAAAAATCGGTTCTTTAAAAAGAAAATCATAATTCAAAATAAAAGTTGGGGTTTTAATAAAAAAAATTTGAGTTTATGTTTTATTTTTTTTATTTAACTGTTATTGTTAAAGAACTATTAATGTATGCCACGAATGCTCAAGAATAAATGATAATTAAAAAAATGCCGTTTTATTCATATTTTATAAGAATATTTATGTATTATAATCTTATTATTATTAAACGTTTATTATATTATTAGAATATATACATGAAGAAGATATAACTATGTTTAAATATTTTTTTATATCTGTTATGAGTATTTATAAATAATATCTAGACATATATTATATTAAATTTTAAAAACTGATTTATTTCTGATTTATCACAGATTAATCACCATCGCATCAATTAATCGTGAGTCGGTGACCGCCTCCGACATATATATATATATATATATATATATATATATATATATATATATATATATATATATATATATATATATATATATATATATATATATATATATATATATATATATATATATATTATGTAGAGCCCCTTTTACGATGTATTCTAATTCTTATTAGGAATGGCAGCGGAGCAGGTACCCTCGAAAAACTGTAATACCAAAGCCATTATCATTTAATATAGCTCAACCCAGAACCACACCACTCATTTGAAAAGTTTATCGGAATACCAGATTCATTACCACGAATATCCGGATAGCCACGGGTAATCATTTACCATTTAAATTATGGTGATACGAACTAACTTGGGGCCAATAACTTTTCAGTACCTCTCAGAAAAACAGGAAAAAAACAAAAAGACGCAAAAGTTTTGAGTAAATTATACAAAATGAAATAAGGCACTTTCACAAAAATTATTGTTCTATATATGGCAACAAAATAATGAATAAAAAGTAATATCCACTACAATATATAAAAAATATATTTTGAAGCATGAAATTCAGGATACACAATGGTAGGATGATACGAAACTTGTTATGTACTTGAGTAATTTATTAAGTAGTATATTTATATCTACTTTATTCAAAAAAAATGTCAAATTAATTGTTTATTTATATTATGTTAAATTAAAAATTATAAATATATATATATATATATATATATATATATATATATATATATATATATATATATATATATATATATATATATATATAATGGCGGGTACCATAACCGTAGGGATAAAACGAGAACCATACCGAAACCATGACAGTTTGGCATTTCTTTTACCAAAACCATTACCAAACCATTATGATTTCGATAGTGGGTTTTAAACAAAGCAGATACCCATGATTAACGAGCGGATCAGATTTTTTTGCCATCCCTAATTCTTACATGTATGTTCGGCACATTAGTATTAACTATTAAAACAAAATTTGGCATGTGGGATGCACGGGATTGAAGTAAAATTAATACAAAGTAAAGTTCATTTTAAATAACAAAATTGAAGTTTCAATTCATTTTGATATTTTGCTATATATATTGATGATAATCCCCCATCCATAAACTTTTTGTGCCATATTTATTAATTTAACTTTATATTTTTGATGTAATATGGTTGTATATTTACCTTATCTCAATAAATGTTGAAGTTTGACGAATCTTCTTCTCTATCACCCATAACAGGCGTCAGTAAATTTACTGTAAATCAATTATGCCATTAAATTTTAAGAGTTTATCAGGAGCAATTTTACTTTTATTGATAAGATAAGAACCAAATATTTTTTCTAAACAATTCAATAATTTTTTCATCAAATTAATATTAAGTCAAACTGACAATTTTGGTGGGAAAATATACGTAAATTTGGGACAAAAATCTTGGATACTTAACGGATTTATTAAACTTGATTATATTAAATATAGTAAAATAATAAAGTTAATTAATTAAATAAATGACATTTATAATTTGTAATTATCAAATTAGGGGGAAAAATTTCATAGAGTTTAGCAAGAACAACCTTATCTTTATTAATAAGAGAGCAACTTTATGAATTTATTAACTTTGATTATATTATAAGAAATAAAATAATAAATATATATAATTAAATATCTAATTAATAAAAGTAAGTTTTAGGAGGAGCAACCTTACTTTTATTTATAAGATTAGGTTATATCAAACTAAATGCATGTCTATGTAGCTCAACTGGTTCTGGAGGTGGTAAGTTGGTGCAAGGTCCTAGGATCGAATCATGGCAGCCGCAGTGTGGGAATTTCAACTCCAATGAGGGTTGGTTCCTTGTGGGCACCAGGTCCGGGTCCGTTACCTTAACGGGCCCGTTGAGTTACCATGATTTACATGCCTCCATCAATCCCTTCTTTTTATTTTTTTAAATTGCAAATTTGCCACTTAATGTTGGTCACTCAATCTTTTTTTTCCCCTCCATTTTTAACCATGTGCAATTTATTCAAAATAATTGGAATTTAGAGATTCCTTCCAATTCCAAAAGTTTGAAATATTGAAATTTCGGAAATTTGTTGAATTCTAAATTGGAAAGTCTCAATTTTATTTTGAAAATGTTATTAGATGTCTAATGAATGGGAAAGTCTCAATTTTATTTTGAAAATCCAGTGGATTGTGTAATGTACTTAAAAGTTAAATATCTTGGGTGACATTAAATATCTGGGTCTTTCTAGGGTGAGATCCCATGTTCTAAACTTTTATGAGATACCCCTTTATATTGCGCCACGTGTCCCAGCAAAAAAAACCTATTTTTTCTCCATTTATATATTGTCGCAAATACCCTTTTTACAATTATTATTTAAAAAAATCAGCAATTATAAACTATTAATGAAATGTCAATTTTACCCTCTCTATTTTAATGCAATTTTAAATATATATTTATTGCTGAATTAAAATTTATAACCTCAATCATATCATTATTCGTAAAAATCATTAAACCACCCATCCAAAATTGCATCAACCTGAATTCGAACCTGTGACCATCTGAAAACATACAAGAATACTTACCATTAAGACACAACACATAATTGACAATAAACTAACAATACGGATATATATCACAAAGCTACAATTTATAATGGTTATAAAACTTATATAAATAATGTTAAATAAATTATTAATTCTCATATAATTATTATTATTATATATTAAAAATATCTCATACTAACAAATATTTATATAATATAATTTAAAAATCTAAGGAAATGTTGTTCAACTCGTGTAAGTTAAAAATTAATTTCGAAAGCATTTGAAGTTTGAATTGAATCGTAAATTGTAAGATTTAATTAAATCGTAATATTTGAATCAATTAAACTCATGTGTTTTCAATTCAAAAACAATATTCAAAGATTTGATCGATTAAGCTCAACTCATTTCAATTCGTAGACAATATTCAAATATTTGAATCGGTTAAACTCAATAATTTACAATAGCATATTAATCAATCGGTGTATAGTTAAAGTTTAGTAACCTTTTTTTATTGAATTTTATTATAAAAAATAATAAAATTTAATTGGTAAAAATCGTAAGATTTAATCGGTTCATGGTTAGATTAAATCTTACGATTTACGATCTGATTCTTACGATTTTACGAATTAAAATATTATTTTGTTGTTAAAATTGAATTAAAAGGATAGTAGACTTTAATTATAAATAGTTAACTCGATTAATACGTTCTTGTCAGTGGTTGAACTTAATCGATTCAAATTTTTGAATAATATTTACAAATTAAAAGGATTTGCGCTTAATTTATTCAAATCATACGCTTTAATTAATCTTATAATTTGATTCTTGCGTAATTTAGAAATCATTTTTTTATGATAAGATTGAATTAAAAATGTATTACACTTTAATTAATAATAGTTAATTTGATTAAGACGTTCTTGTCAATAGTTGAGCGCGCTAATGAATGGATTCAAATATTTGAATAATGTTTACGAATTGAAAGGACTTGAGCTTAATTGGTTCAAATATTACGCTTTGATTAAATATTTTGATTTACGATTAGGTTCTTACATGTGTTAGGAATTAAATATATTATTTTTATGACAAAATTGAATTAAAAAGATATTACACATTATTTATAAATAGTTAAATCAATTTTGTAACATGTTATGTCAATAGTTAAGCAACTGATTCAAATATTTGAATAATGTTTACTAATTGCAAGGGTTTGTACTTCATCGATTCAAATCTTACTAGTTAATTAAATTCAATATTAAAAGAAAATTCACAATAGAGTATTTGTAGTATATAATTTTATTTTAAAGTAAGAAAACTACTAATTGGAATGAGTTATAATTTTTTCTTCTTCTAAATAAACATATTATTTTATTTTTTATTTGGATTTGCCACACTATCGATTAAATAACATAAGTGAGTTTGAATTAAGTTATGCATTTTTTTTTTATTTAATTGAGCATTCTTTACATTTTTAAATTGAGGATTTTATTAATACTTCTAATATTTAATGATAGATGTTTGGCGTATTGAACTGCAATTCTTTATATTTTTCAAACTTTATTTTATTAAATTTGTTAATAATTTATTTAATTCGGGTTTTCGGGTTTCGGGTTTTCGAGTTTCGGGTTTCGGGGTTTACCATTTAATAATAATGAATGTTGCAATTAATATTTGCATTAACAGTATTTATACAATTATGGTTAAATATTTCATAATAAGTTAATGTGCTTGGATGGTTAGGAGTGATAAATGTATTAAAAGGTCACAAGTTCGATTTCTAATGAATACATTTTTTTTCGATTATTTATCAAATAAAACTCAGTCACAATGAATTTAAATTAATTATTTAATTAAAATATAGTAGGGTGTAAATTAGACAATTCCATGTTAATCAATTTAATATTAATTTAATAAAAAAATAATAGAAGGATAATTTGGTAAAGTACTTCATTTTTTAGAACATAAGCCATGTTATTTTCCTAGGGTCCAGATTTAATCTTAGAAAATTAATGGTGATTAATGCATATCTCAAAAAAGTTTAGAACATGGGGTATCTCACCCTAGACAAACCCTAAATATCTTGGGTAACGTGTATATACTATATAGTAGAAAAACACACTAAAAATTCAGACTATTTTCATAAATTAAAATTGAACAGGAAATTGTGTATTCCAAAAATTCCACGTATATTTCAATTATAATCCAATAATATTGAAAAATGGAATTTAAAAAATCGGAATTAGAAAAAAAGTTTTGAATAAGAATTGGTAAGAATTAGAATTTTCGATTTTCACCCCTAACTAGAATTAATAGCTAATTCTCCGTAAAAAAAAAAAAATCAATTTTGTTGCTTGCATACGTTACGTATAATTGGTTTTCATCAGTACAAATACAATACACATTCCATCCACGTGTACCTGTATTCGTGATCATTCATCAGAATTATATTTCCCATTTTAACCCTCTAGTTTCAGGGAGAGCTCCCACACAAAAACCCCACCAGATTCGAGGACATAAAAGTAAATTGGGTAATATTTCCTGACGAATCTCATTAATTACATTTCTAATAATTATTCCCCGACAATCTCGTCAGTGCCACAGTCCCCTTCTCTGCCCTCCGATGAACGTGATCAGTCCTCATCCAACGGTCAAAATTACACAAAATATGCAAAAAGTAGAAAACAATAACAACGATATATCACCGTACAGACAGAATCGTCAGAAACGCGCACTGCCACCTGTCATCCGCCGGTACTGTCCTCGGACCTCTCCCTACCCACCACGTGTCCCCCCAATTTTCACCATCTCACTTATATATATATATGTATGCGGCAAACTTCATCCATTTGCACTCGGATATACTGTAATAAAATAATGGAACTAGGGTTTAAGTTTCAGAGACAGCTGCAAGGCGGCGACGGCGGCGGCGGTGGCGGAGAGGGCGAAGAGTCCCCAGTCTCGTTAGATGATGCTTACCTCAACAACCTCTGCCCCGGCGTCAGCTTCCGCGCTTTGCTCACCTACAGTTCCTCAGAAGAAGGACCTCCGTTCAAATTCATCTCCGATGCTCCCGGCGGCGGCGCCGCCGTCCCTAGAAAAGAAAAGGATAGGTGCAGAAGAAAGAAGAGGGGAAAGGGTAATGAGGTAGGGGAGAAGACGAGGTGCTTACGGAAGCTGCTGCCATGGGAAGGGAAAATGGATATGGGGACCGTACTAGAGGAGGCGTACAAATACATCAAGTTTCTAAGGGCGCAGGTTAGCGCGCTCCAGTCGATGCCACGTCAGAGCACACATACATCCGGCGGCGGAGGAGAATTGGGGAGGCTGAACAGACAGCAGCTGATGCAGGTGGTGGTTAACTCGCCGGTGGCACAGAGACAGCTGTACACAAACGAGTGCTGCATTTACTCTGTTGAACAACAAATCTAGTTGTTAATTAATTAATTAATTAATTCATGCAGAGATCTAGAGGAAGGCTCCTACCTTCTTCTAACCCTCATTTTCTCTTTCTGGGTTTCGATTTAAACGACATAGTTTTAACCAAGATATAAATTACTGAAACTAATTAGTAAGTTTTTTTCATGATCAAGTTGCAAATCAAAGCATTAAATTATATTATATTAGTTCCAGAAATTGATCAATGATGTTTTTGTTTTGTTAAATTAGATGCATGGTTATGATCATTAGAGTTGAAAGTGGATACACTTCCTACTTTCTAGTATAATTTGTGTGTGTGTGTGTGTGTGTGTGTGATATATATAGTGCATTTTATCCCCCAACTTTTCTTCAAATTTAATATTTGGTTTACTCAAAATACACTTCCAGTTTAATTATTAACTATTACATTTTCTAGTGTTTAATTGGTATTATTTAGTAAAATATATCATATTTGGTTGTTTGTCTTGTGAAGTAAGTTATATATATATATATATATATATATATATATATATATATATATATATATATATATATATATATATATATATATATATATAAAGCTGATTTGAAAGCTATATAAAGCTAGGTAGTATACTGTATAGTTTGTACTAGTTAACAATTTAAGCTGACTGAGAAATCTCAAATTGTTTTACACATACAATTTCTGAACTTAATTCTCAAAAGGTTCTGAGTTTTTATTTTTTTCGAATATTTTTGGATTAAAATTTGAAAGATATAGAAAATTCTTGAATTTTTTTAATTTCTGAAAATTTCCAAATTTGTAGATCATTTTGTTGCTATGTTTATATGCTAAATCCCACTTAGCACCATTGAAATAGAACCTTTTGGCACTTTGCACCCTCGAAACAAATTAATAGCACATTGTACCCTTGAAACACAATATATTATGCATAATGCACCCCACGTGAGTTTTTAAAGCTAATAAAGGTAATTTAATATTTTTAGTGGTATTTAAAAATTATATTTATTTATCACAAAAATATATTTTACGAAAAAAAATCTTTCAGCTACTCCGTTATGAAGTTATCTGAAAATCATATTGCCTCCCAAAAATTTCTACTTAATATTTCACCAATTACAATAAAAGATCTATCAATCGAATAAGTTAGTGATAAAAGTTAATTTGAGGACATTTTGGAATGTCTTCCTTTGCAAGTTTTAGTAAGATTTGAGGGTTTTGTTTGATGAGGGCTTTTGAAGAATATGAAAGTATTTATTTTGGAGAAAATGTGCAGAATGAGTGTGAAGAAGAAGATGTCGGGTTTTGTTGGTGAAATGAGTTCCCTCTCTTTTTCATATATATATTTTTTTTTTTTGTCTTGCAATAGCAATTAGGCCTAACTTGAATTAATAATATCAAAATTCATATTGGAGTTATATTTGTAATTTTCAGTTTTGCTCTTAGTACTTTTATTTGTAATTTGGTCTTGCAGTCTTGTCTTGTCTATAGAAATTTTGAGATTGCAAATATTAACTGTATTTTGTTATTTCTCTATTTCAAGTTTTGTTTCTATATTTTGGTTATTTAATTGAGCGTTACAGATGCAAATTATATGGATGATCTCGTATTTTATAGATTCATAAGTTTGTGTTCTTATTTTCTAAAACATTCCAAATTTTTCAGAAGTTGTGTAATTTCTGAATTTTCCAAAAAGCTACAAAATTCAAAAAATTCACGAAGCTTTTGGAATCGGAATGTTTCTAGATTAGAAATATTTTTGTGATTGGAAGAGTACAATGTTCTGAAAAAGTGGTCTTCTACTTCTGCAAAAAAAAGAAATGATTGTTTTTCTTCTGTAAAGGTCGATTCCAATCCATTTCATCCGACTTTCACGCGTAATCAAGTGTTCAATGAGATGTATTCTAATAGATTAGATCAAATGTGTTCTACGTTTTCATATGCCACAGATGATGGTCGAATTTTCCTATGATATATAATGTTCGCTAATTACTATAAAGTTATCATTGTAGATTTTGCAATAATCAAATCATTTCATATAGCAAATGAAACCTGACAATCCACACGGTTATTTCTATGCTACACCCGATAAAAATTACACAGTGTGAATGGTAAATGTGGGTGTATAAATGTTTGTGTGCTTCTGAATGGTAAATATCTACCCAGTATAGGTATAGCATAGCCAGACACCGATTTTTCACAAAATGCATAACGTTTCATTCCAAAGATTAATTATCATAGCAAGTACTGAAAACTGTTTTCGTTAACTAGGCAAAGTAAATCTCTGAACCTTGCAAAGATACAACAAAATTCCAAATCTCCGATCAAAGTTAATGAAGTAAAAAGTGCGTTGGAAAACAAAAATCACAAAGAACAACAAACAAGCATTATGAATTTTACGCCAATAAATGCGAAAAGTTAAGCCTGCGATATAATTTTACATACGGTACATACATTATGTAACCGTGCAAGCATTTCTTGTAGAGGAAACCATACTTGACAAACCCATAAACGAGACACTAGTCACACTAAGCAAAGCCCGTAAACGAGGTTTGTATAAACAACTTACGAATAGCACATTCATGCTAAATATGTATGACTGAGAATACTGTTTCATCTAGAGATACAACTCACAAGGCTCGTAAAAAAAAATCACATGAGAGTTCTCAGACAAAAACATATTATGAATCAGCATAAAAAGCTAGATACAAATCGGGGAAAAAGAAACAGTGTGTTAGCGCTCAGGGTAATTTTTCCACCACATCCGCAAAATAGAGGTTAGATGGATATAAAATAACAATAAAACCACAAAAAGCAACAAAATCTGGCATTGACCAAACAATAAAATTTAAGGATTAAAAATTTAAAACTAACTGATAAGCCGAACAAGGAAGTTATTGTGAACTCGGTGAAGCTTTTTATTTGTCAAACTCCCAGATAACACCTCCATCCTCTGCAAAAGCAATAACGGAAATATACATCACCTATAAAATATTAACTCTGCATCATACACATTAAATATAGAGAAGGGATGAGTACAAATGCACAGGAATCGTGAATTTCGGAACTTATTTTAATAGAACATTTTACTGGTGGGGTAAAAATTATTAACAAATCGAGAAAGGAATATAGTATAGATTGAATTTTTTTTAAATATATATTCTAACATTTCAAGAGTTTTATTTATACGTGCTCCTTTCTTATTAATGTAAGAATTGTATAACGCTGTTTTGGGAGCTACAGCAGATCATATACACACTATGAATTGGTACTTTTAACAACTAAAGTTGAGTGAAAAATGTCAATAGCTTTACATACTTCAATATTTTCTGAACTTCTCAAGAAAAAAAAAAATCTTTAGCAAAATTTTATTTGTACGTATATCGAGTTACCCAAATTCCATTGATAATGCTGAATATTGTATAGTCGGGACAGCATGTATAAAGGAATAGAATTGAATCAACTAAAGAATAGTGAGCCAAAGTCATACTTACCTTTGACTTTTTTGTTAATCCAAATTTCGGTGAGCATGCCGGCACCAATTCCAGCAGCAATCCATGAACCATAAAAGAAGATTGCAGAAGGTCGAGATTTTCGAGGGAGGAAATAATAATCCGGAATTTGCCTTATCTTTTTAGGGAGTCGTTTCTTTACAGCTGCTCCATCACCGCCGCCATCACCGCCAGCTGGCTCACCAATACTTTTCCAATTAAGCGCTTTAGATGCATCTTTTTCTTCCGACCCCATCAGAGAAAACCAGTCTATTAATCAGGATTATGGTGCGATCCAACCATGGAACAAGAAAATTATACAGTCAAATTAAACACAAAGGATTATGACAGTAGAACGCGCTCACACAACAACAAAAACAAAAAAATATTTGAATCCAATTTCAGCAGCAAAATGATAATTCAAATTTCTTCGAAGTTCGACATAACCCCGCCAATTGCAGTTGGGGTAGAGCCAGAGATCTAGTTCTGAGATGCAAGATAGCTATTTTGAGGGAACGAAAATTTCGAAATTTGAAGTACAACTAATATTTCTTCATTCAAGCAAGCATTTATCTTTAAAAATATGTCTAAACAAACTATGCACTATGAAGAATAACCTATTAAAAGCTTGTTGGTTATATGAGATCAAAATCGTATTCTAGAAATCAAGAAAACATCTTTAACGGGGTTAAATACAGGGATGGTATTCGCACATTTACGCCATTCCAGCTAGACAAAATTTAACACACTCTAAGCATTTTTCAGTTGTGTCCTCAAGTAACTAATTTTTTTTATTTTTACGAAAGAGAATTTCAAACCAAGATATACTTTCTAAACAGAAACATACTAACTGAAATGGTACCGAAAATTCGGTATGCCATTTTGTGGAACCGATTACCACACCGAAATTGTACAGTTCGATTCAAAATTACCGAAATATATTCGGTAATAACGGATTCGGTAAACCGAAAAGATCAAGAGAACAAAAATATTAACAAAATTCAAAAACGAAAAACGAAATAAACTTCCGCACAAAAAAAAAAACAAAAAAAACAAATTGACTGAGACATTTCATCGAACAAGATGAATGCATCCATTGTTTCAATAAAATTAAACAAAATCCTGTCATTAGCCATGCCAAATCGCACCATTTTGGTTCGTCTTCACATCTAGTACTTAACAAAACGAGAAATTAACTGAGAAGATAAAAATTACCTGTTGGCTATTTCACAAGTTTGAGATTCTGAAATTTAAAAATGATCAATTCAAAATCAATCCACTATAATTTGGGTGGTCGGAAAGAGAACAAACTAATTGTGAGTCAAGGTGAAGTTCGACGACGGGTATTGGGTCAGACAAATTCTTGATGGCGGAAGTCTGTGCAGAAGGGAGAGATAAAACGACGGAAGCTACTGGAATAAGGAAATGTGTCTATTTTTCTGGAAATGAATATGAAGCCCCCATACTTTCACTTTATGAGAAAAAGGCCCAGCTTCATTTAATTTTTTATTTTCGCTGATTTTGATCCAACTTTTTCGATTTTGGAACAATATTTTTCATTTTAAATTCCAAAAATTCAATTTCGATTTTTTTGGATCGGAATTGGTATATATGGAGTATGAGATTCCAATTTCCGATCCAATTTCAATTTCCGAAAATAACTCCGAAATTTTCGAAAAGTTCCCGGAAATTACACTTATATATCAATATTATTACACATTTTATATTTAAATGACTAAAAAATTGGGAAAAAAAAATTTAATTTTCGCCGATTCCGATCCGGAAATTTTGATTTCAGAACAAGTTTTTACATCCCAATTTATGAAATTCCAATTTCCGATTTTGTTAACTTACGAAAAAAATCAGATCTTTTTTGAAGTACTTATTCCGAACCGATCCGTCAGATTTCCACCCATATATGTACTTGAAGAGAATAAAAGTAATTGTATAAACTAGAGTAATTTTCTTTTTTGGTAATTGTATTTTATTCTTACCTCAACAAGATGTTCGTAATTTACCAATAACATATTGATATACCTAATTGGGCCGACCCAATGAGCCCCCAATTTATCTAATAATTAGGCCCAATACACGAAAGCCCAAGTACCTTCAAAATAAGGTTTGGGCCCAACAAAGTAAGCCCAACTCAATCAACAACATATAAATAGATGTTTTACTCATTTGTTAAGATACATTCTATTATTCATAATCAATCTAGAGTATTATTTTCTCTACTATCTCCACGATCCGTACATCTGACTTGAGCGTCGGAGGGGTTTCCGCCGGATCAACACCCCGCTTAGTTTACGTGTGCTCATTTCGTAGGGAGCTCAGGATCATCAAGTTGTCAAGCTACTGATCAGTTTTGCTCTCCCAGCTCATTTTCTACACTACCCTAAGTGATCTAAGTAACTAGCATCATCACATATATTTTCGTATTAAACTATAGACGTAGCTTGCAGTAAACATATAATTACTCTTAATTAAAAAAATTAAAAATAAAAATAAAAATAATTAATGGGATGTTTAGTTGGAGGCACTTCAAAAATATTTGATTTATGTCAAATCTTCTTAAAAAATGAATTATCTACGCCTGGGAGAATTACACTTATCGTCCTTCATGTCTGACTTAATTCCACTTTTGATTTCCTTATTTCAAAGTGAACAAATTTCATATCCAATGTTCAATTTTAATACATTAGTCCCATCCATCACGCGTCCGTTCATCTCTAACGCAAAACACTATTTTAGGGCCAAAATTGAAATTTTAAAATTGTTTTGTAGTTGGAAAACAATTTAAAGTATCATATATAATTTTTTTTAATAATATTAAGTATAATAAAAAGAAATCGAATAATATTTTATTTTCAAAAATGAAATGCAAAAAACTATATTAAAGACAAATACATTAGAATTTTTTAATAATATTTTAATTTTAACAAACAAAATGATATATATGTATATAAAATAAATCTGAAAAAAAAATTGTCATGTCGTCATCTTCGTTTTGACAATTAAATATTATTAAATTTCTTTATTTATTTATACTTAATATTATTAATAGATTGATTAAAAATAATACTTTAAATTTTTGATTGTTTTCCAGCCCCAATACAATTTAATAATTCAATTTTGGCCCCAAAAATAGTATTTTTCGTTAGATGTGAACACACACGTGACGGAGGGGACCAAATATGTTTAAAATTGAACCTTGGAGGTGAAATTTGTTCACTTTAGAACAAGGAAGACTAAAAGTGGAATCGGGCCAAACATGAGGGACGAAAAGTGTAATTCCTCCCCTACACCTTGAATATATACGTGGAGTATTATACGCATATGAAATAAGAGTTAGGTTGTTCGTGCTTGGTTGAAAACCCTCTAACGTTCGAGATTCGATTCACGGCTGTTTATGTGTATGAACGAATGAATTTTCGCTTGAGACACTGTTGGCGGGGACGATATTATGAGTTGGTGTCAATCTTTTCTTGCACTTTATGAACAAGCAAATTTGAGACCTGGGCAGACCACAACCGGTGGACGGCGAAACTAGAGTTGTCCTTCAAGCTCTAAGGAAGACTAAAGAAATTGGATGGAATTCGATTATTATCGCAAGTGATTGTTGGAGGCTGGTTGAAGAACTAACGAGAGGAGAATCCACTTCTGCCTCATTTGGTGCTCTTCTTGACGACTGCTTTGATATTGCTCGTACTTTTCATTTCATCTCATTTGCTTTTATTAAACACATTGGTAACAGATTAGCTAATGCCATTGCGAAATTATATGACAATTCTTGTATTGAGAATTCACCCTTCCTCCAAGTTTGGCAATTTTTGCCTAATAAAAATCATTTTTTTCCCTAAAAAAAATGTATTTTCGCTTGTGATTCTCGAAAATGTATGACTATCTGATACAATTAATTGTTCAATTGCTTCTAATTTATAAATAAAGTGTAAAGAAGAATATTACATCCCTATTTAGGGTGTAAAAATTAATTAAACTTTTATTACAATATTATTCTATGTACAAAAAGGTGCCTAAAGTGCAGTAGTCACACTACCCCATAGCTGGTATATACCCTGCTTTCCTTGTTCATCTATGAAAAGAATAATAAATAAATAATCCACAGAAAATAAAGGTAAAAGTAGAATTCATAAAATAAAATAAAAAAATGCATCACCTATTAACAGAAGAAGTTTTTCCAAGAATTTTCCAAATCCCAAAATACAAATATATCTTCATGTACTAATTACTTCCTTTAGTTACATTTATTTTTCATAGATTCATCTCTAGTTTTTCTCATAGAGGGTTCTCTATCTTCCTCTTCAATTTTCTTGCCGTCGAAGTTAAATATACATAATATTCGTGAAGAAAATGGGAAAAGCCATTGGCATTTTTGCATGTTTCTTGATTGTGGCATTGGATGTCACTGCCGGAATTCTTGGAATCAAGGCCGAAGCGGCTCAAAACCAGGCAAGTTTACATGACGGTGGTGTTTTATACAAATACTCATGAAATCAAATTTAGTCATATATTATATTATTTTCCAAAACACGAGTTATATGATTGAATCATATGTATATTTTGAATTTTGATGGTTCAGTTTTTGTGTTTGATTTGGTTAGGAGAAACATTTGAGGCTATGGATATTCGAGTGTAAGGAGCCAAGCCATGACGCTTTTGTGCTAGGTTTAGTTGCGGCCGTACTTCTCGGTCTGGCTCATGTTATTGCTAATTTGATTGGAGGGTGCAATATTTGCAATCGAGAGGATCTCCGCAACGCGTCCCCGAGCAACAAACTGTCACTTGCTTCCCTTGTTTTCACTTGGTATCATCACATTTTTCCTCCTTTTTTTTGTAATGATTCAACTTGTAATGAATGATTTGATTATGGATGATAATATGTTTCAGGATAATCGTGGCCGTTGGAATGTCGATGCTGGTGATAGGAACAATATCAAACAAGAAATCAAGAGCATCATGTGGTTTCACACACCACCATTTTCTATCAACCGGAGGAATTTTGTGCATGGTACACGCCGTCTTTTCCATCGCGTATTATGTTACTTCAACTGCCATTATGCTCTAGGCTCCAATTGGTTCATGGATTTCAAAATAACGAAAATAAAAATGTAAAGGAAAAGGAAATCAAGGACTTTTGAAATCCTATTTGTGTTGGTTCCTAAATAAAATGGTGATGAAAAAGACTGTGGAAAATTATTTTCCTCACTTTTGTTTGGTTTCAAGAAAAAAAAAAGTGAAAATAACAATGAATATTAAATGGAGTAATTTTATTTTCTATCAAAGACGTAAAAAGAAAAAAAAAAAGAAAAAAAAAATAAACTGTTATGTTAAAAAGAAAAAGAAAAAAAAATGTTATGGTAAAAAAAGAAGAAAAAAAATTGTGAATATGAATCTAATTTAATAATTTATTGTTATGATGTGTGTGAGAGAGAAGAGGAAGAGGAGAGAGGAAAGGAAAAGGAGAGGGGCGAGAGAGAAGAGATAGAGAGGACGAGAGAGAAGAGATAGACAGAGAGAGAGAGAGAGAGAGAGAGAGAGAGAGAGAGAGAGAGAGAGAGAGAAAAGAAGAAAAAGGGGAGAGAAAAGAATAGAATTACATGGCATTTTTCTCACTTTTCCTAATTTTAGTGTAATTTTTACCCATTTTTTCTTTTTCCTAGTAATTATATTACCTAACACTTTACCTTGCAACCAAACATGAAAACCAATTTACCTAATAATTTCACATTTTTACTCATTATTTTCTTTGAACCAATCAGAGCCCTAGATTTTTCCATTTTCATGAAAACACTTATTATGTATGCTCTCACACAAAATATCAGTGTTCTAAAAATCGGCCGAGGCGGCCGATTAATCGGTCTCCGAGGCGGAGACGGTCCAAAACCTTTACGATTTTAGTGTAAAGGTTTGAAAAATCGTTTTTTTGCCTTTGAGGCGATTTTAGGCGGTCTGAGGCGGTCAAACCTTTAAGGCGGGTCAAACTCAGTGGCAAAAATCGGTCAAAAATCGATTTTTTTTTTTCTTTTTATAATTCAAAATAAAAGGTTGGATTTTAATAAAAGAAAATATTGCCTTATATTTTTATGTTACTTGTTATTGTTAAAGAACTAATGATGTATGCAAGGAATGTTCAAGAATAAATGTAAATTCAAAAAAATTATTTTTTTATTTATATTTTATAAGGATATTTATGTATTATGATCTTATGATTATTAAACTTTTATTATGTTATTAGGATATATACATGATGAGATATAACTATTTTTATATATGTTTGGAGTATTTATAAATAATATTTAGAAATATATTATATTAAATTTTAAAAACCAATTTATTTCCGATTTATCACCGATTAATCACCGCCGCACCGATTAATCGTGAGTCGGTGCCTGACCGACTCGGACCCGATTACCGCTTTTTACAACCTTGCAAAATATTCAAAGGCTGACTGACAATTTTAAGCCAAAAAAAGAAAGTTCGAGAAACAAGTCGGTATACTTTGTTTACAATAAATCAAATCAACAACAAAATTAGGTAAAGCAGTTGATCGCATGCAGCAACATTGCCGTATGCAAGTAATGGGAAGCAAGGTTTCATCTTTCTTGTTACAAGTAAGAGGGTACACAAAAACAAAGGCCCACACATGAAAACAACCTCGTTAATAAAAAAAAAATTAAAAAGGGAGAAAAACAGGTGAGGAATTTACAAAGAAGGCTTCCGCTCGTAATATATTCAAGCGCATGAAATAACCTACCTCATCATAATCAGTGAGTGAAACTATTGCAAGAATATCAAAAGACCTAAGAGCAATGCACATATAATACAAGAGAAAGATGAAATGTGACTCAGATGTACAAAACCAAAACTCAAGAGACAAGTTATATCTATATTCGATATTCTACGGAAAGTTGCTAGTAAAAATCATTTGAAGTTGAGAAATTGCGGGACTCGTGAATCAAACCGACATCCGATTGTCGTCACTCGGGTAAAAGAGAAGGGTCATTCATCAATGCCTTCAAATCTCAAAAACTGACAATGCCATATAAAAGAACTTCTCTTATTTGTTGCATTTAAAATTTTATATTGAATAACTTTATAAAATTAGCTTTTTTCTCCTATTTTTTTCAAAATTACCAATTTCTCCGCTGATTAACGACATGGCAAACAAACACCTTGTATTTTGCTCATTTGAATTCTTACAAACTGCAAATTTGTCCTCTGACTACTTACAAAATTGAACTAAATGTGCAAAAACACAAAAGTCTATGAAGACCATATTAGAGGACAAAATTGCAATTTGTAAGTATTCGTATAAGCAAAATACACGAGTCTATACGTCATGTCAATAATCGAAGGAAAAAAATAGAAATTTTAGAAAAATGGACAAAAAATGCTAAATTTGCAAAGCCGTACAAATATAGAATTAAAATACGACAACTACGAAAACTAAATTCATATGTAGGCAACTAAACGGACTAATCTCGCAATTTCCACAAAGCATCATTGCAAAAAGCTATTCATTAACTCAAGTGCTACTTGCAAAGAATAGTGAAATACTAAAAAAGTTACCAGCTAACAAAATATAAGTACTAATAAGGGATGTGATAAATGTCGTTCGAGCTTTAATAATACCGTTTCGACTTCAAACGTAATTTTGATCAATTCCAGATTTTGTAAAACCCGAAAAACAGAATTTGTAGTATTCCGAGTTAGTTTTCTAATCCAACTTAAATCACCAAAATTGGATGTCGGACGAGAAAGATATACATGAATCAATGGATACTGCCCACAACTTTGATGTATTGAGGTATCTAAAATTCAAAATGTGACTCATTCATGCATAACTTTGTCACACGGCATCCAATCTAGCAGATTTAAGTTGGATTAGAAAGCTAACCCAAATGACTACAGTTTTCATATTTCGATTTTTTCCAAAATCAAAATAGAAATATGTAAAAATCAGGTTTGAAGTCAAAACGACATTAGTAAAATTGAAACGACATTTAACATTTCAGTACTAATAAAGGTAACAAAGACTCTTAAAAATATTGAGGGAATTTTATAAACGAAAAACCGTTAATTGAATCATAGATTGGTCTTTTTCAGGAAATTAAAGTCAAGATTCGACATTTATTAATTCAAGTTCGGCAAATCATACGATCATTTAATGCGGGACGAACTTCAGACGGAATCTTATAAGTTCAAAGGACGGAAAAAAAACTAAAAGTTAATGATCAATTACCAAATAAGGAGTAATACTTAAAATTAACCCATAAGGGTTTCATCATATGTAGTTCAGATCGAAATTCATACCAAACCAACGGCCACTAAACAGTGAACCCAAGTCTACGATTTTACGAAATTCAAAAAAGTTCTATATCACTAAGCGAAACTAAAGATTCACCCCATAACTCAACCGATACTAAAGTCGAGCAAAAATATAAACTTGCTTTCGCTAACTTTGGTTGTTACCTGTTCACTTATCGAGAGCCATCTTCCACTGTTGCGTCATCAAATCAAGCATCTTGTAGTTGAGCTCAATCTCCTCCATGATCAACTTCCTCCACTTGTCGTCCAACTGCTTCGCATCCGCATTCCCAATCGAGCTCAACTTTTCCTTGAAGGCATTTGCCGCAGCCGACGACATGGCCAAAGAAGGAAACTTCACAGTCATGTTATCGAACGACTCGCTGATATACTTGTACTTGGACCAAAAGTCGACTTCTTCGGCGCCATTTTGTTCCTTCACAGCCTCCTTCTCGTGCACGGCGGCAGCAGCAGCATCTTTACCCTTGCCATTGTTTCTCTTTGTTGTTGTTGTTTTCTTACCGCCTTTGCTAATCGAAATCGAAGCGCCCCATATTTTCTTGGAGAGTTCAAAGGCGATTGCGTCGCTCTGCTTAGTGAACACGGGTTCGGAGCGATTGTGTTCGAATCTCTTCAGAGCGGTGACGAACCTCTTCTTAAGCCTGCTAATCTTTGTTTTCAGCTGCTCCTTGGAGAAATCAGCATGCAAATTCCCTTTCACGAAACCGTGAAAATCGCCCAAATCGGAACCCGGGTCGACCCGTTTCTGGCTCCGGAACTCGATCATCCCATTCAGCACGGCGATCTCGTCGTCATTGGTCCAAAGCCTGGTGATAAAGCCCGGGGTGGAAGCAGAAGGATTTGCCTTGCCGTCTTCGGTTTTGGACTTCTTGCAGCTTCTCAGAGGAGTCTGAGTGACGTCACTCTCCGGATTGGCGCGTTTAGCTAGGGTTGCGGCAGGCTTGGGTATGGGCTGCATCTTGTAATCGGAAGGCGAGCCTTCCGAATCCGGGTCGGAATCCGAATCGTCACCTTCGGCAACCGGTTTCGCATCGGATTCGGCAACAGCTGGAATTAGGGTTTCGTTGTTGCCCACCTTTTTCAGATCTGTGTCTTCTTCTTCATCATCTTCAGACGATGATCCTTCCTCTGTTTGGTCGGAATCTTCTCCGTCTTCTTCGGTATCCGCCTCCACGTCATCATCATCTTCTTCGTCGGAGGAAGAGGGATTCTCATTTTCTGGTTTCTCTTTTGAAGGCTGATGAGAGAGGAGAGAAGCAGCTGGGGTTTTGGGAGCCATTTTCGCCGTGATTTTTTCTCTCTCTGATGAATGAATTGTTTGTGGCGAAAATACCGAGACTAGGGTTTTGGGTATTTATACTGTACATTGACGGCTGCCGGTGGCCCCCCACTTGCCCTAAAAGAAATTCGTGTAAGATTCAAATTTTTCTTATTATATTTTGCTGACACTATTACATGGAAAAGATTTTTTAAAGTGATTTTATTTTTTAATTTTAATTGGTAATAAAATATAAAGTTTGTAGAATGTTTGAAAAAATAGTGTAACAACAAAGAAGATGAAGAACCAATGATTCAATATGGTTGGGTGATGAAAAAAACGTTTAACGAACGGGGTTCGATTCGATCGGTTTACGATAATACTCGTTTCGAAGATATTCGTGTTATAAAGTTTACGAGAACTGCATGCAAAACTTATTCTTCATTTATGATGTATATTATTGGGAAAAAAATTACTCCGAAAAGCAATACTATTAAAAACGGGATCAAACCGCATTGGTCGATCTCGTCGATTTAACGACGACACGTCGATTGATCCGATTGGAGAGACTCTCGAGAATGGATGCTACATCAACAATCAAGACAATGTGAAATTAAATAGGTGTGTGCGCTCATAAACCTGCGGGTTCCAGCAAAACTCATTATCGTCCCGTCAAATAACGGTTCGTGATTTTAAGAAACTTAACTTGTGGGTTTTTAACGAGTTTAGGATTGGCCGGTTCATGACGGATTTATAGTAGGGCTCAACATTTACGGGCCAAATTTAAACATGTCTTTTTTGAAAGAATTTATAAGTTTTACGGAAAACTATGTGAAACTAAAATGAATGATTAAGCGTAAAATCTTAAATCGAAACCTACGTAAATAACATCAATGATAAATGTCAAAATTAAATTAAAATTAATACGTTCAGCAATAAATTATTAAAAAGAGTAACTAAATAAAAAGTTTTATAAGACAAGATTTAAAATAAAATAGATAACTATAAACAATAGAGTTATAGATACAAGTTTTGACGTGTAAGAGATATTTTATTCCTGTATAATGAATTATTAATTTATTATACATAATACAAACAAAATGACATCGTTTTGTATGATGGGACGGGACGGGTATTAAATTATTTTGAACCCATCTTAGGTCTACAACCGCAGATCTTCTCTATTTCAGGAGTCAATCCTATTGATGGATCTATCCGTCCAGTCCCAACAAGGCGAGTTCAACGGGTTCATGGATCTGATTTGCTCACCCCTAAAATTAAATAAAAAGTAAAGTCTTTGTTTGTGTAAAAGATTTATATTTCGTTTTTGTTTTTATAAGAAGTTTTATATTTGGTTTGTCTAGATCATCTTGCAATAGTGAATTCTTACTTCGTGAAATGGATACATTTTATTCAATCAGCACAATAAAAATTACAGTGTCAATTATATATTAAATTGTACCGCATTATATGCAGGGCCGGCCCTGGACCAGGGCGAGCGGGGCCCAGGCCCAGGGCCCTTTTGTTAGTGGGGCCCAGAATTTTTAAAATTTATTATAGTGTATTTTGTGAATATGTTTAATTTCTGTTTTTTTATTTCTTAAACCTGCGGTATTTTGCTTCTTTAAGGAGAAAGGCTTGTTTTTTCTTTTTTCTTTTAAATCATTTTTGACTTTTCAACTTTCGTTCTCTCGCTATTTTTTTTATTCATTTATATATTTTTATTCCAATTTTATTGTTCTCTCAGTTAAACCCCTACATCTTTTTCTATTTACATTTTTCTACAATTTGTGTCTTAATTCTTAATTTTTCATCATTACTGTTTTTTTTCCTAACGTTGATTTAATTTCACTTTGCACCCTTTAAATGGAGCATTTTGACACTTTACACCCTTGAAAAATAATAATAGCAGATTGCATCCTCAAAACACAATCAGTCATTCATAATGCACCATGAATTGAATAATAAAATTTTTTTTTTTTCCGGGGTGCAAAATAACTAATTATTTTCTTTAATCTCAAGCCTAAGAAGTACGAAAAAATAAAAACCACACCGGATTATTGAAACAGACTATATTTTTTTCTAAAAAAATAAAAAAAATTATCACTATATTATTCGATTGATGGATCTTTTATTGTAATTGGTCAAAATATTAGGTAGAAATATTTGGAAGAAAATATGATTTTTAGATAACTTGATAACGAAACAGTTGAAGCATTGTTTTCGTAAAATATTTTATTTTGATAAAAATATAATTTTTAAATACCACTTAAAATATCAAATTGCATTTACTAGCTTTTAAAATTTCATTTGGATTGCACTATGCATGATATATTGTGTTTCAATGATGCAGAGTGTAGTTAACTTATCTTGAGGATGCAAAGTGACAAAATGGTACATTTCAAGGGTGCAAAGTGATATTAAGCCCCGAGCGTTACACTAGTTTTGTAAAGTAATCATTTTCTTTCTAATATAATTTTATTATTAAATATATTTATATTTTACATATTTTTCGAAAAAATCGGAATGTTGCTCCCGAACCCTATATTTAGGGCCACAATTTTAAGTTTTGCCCAGGGCCTCGAAATACCCCGGACCGGCCCTGATTATATGTTGCAACATCAAATTGAACACAAAACAAATATAAAATAAAAATCAAACTAGCACACAATAATATATTTTCCAAAGAGAAAATTACAGTTTTCTTCTTTGAATTTGCACCGATTTCACGTTTGATTCCCCATATTTACAAAAAATACATTTAATTCTTTATGTTTCAACAATTTGACACTTTCAGTAAGTTTTGTCAATTTACCATTAGACCGTGAGTTGAGAGAGTGATGGACTCATGCTTGATTTGGTTATGACTAACAGAAAATTTACGGAAACGACAAAAATGTTAAACTATTAAAACATGAGGGACTAAATCTGTTTTTTGTTAACATGGGAACCAAATGTGAAATTGAAGTAAAATTTCACATTCCGATACAAAATTAATATATACAAAATTTCACATTCCGAATTTAATTGAATGCACTATGTTATTCGTCTTTTGACCTAGAGAAATGGAAATGATTTACAGGGATATGTTGTGAAAAATCTCCCATTTTTCACGTGAATAAATATATATATATATTTATATATTTTACAAAATCTCACACATAATGAAATTGAATTAAGTGTTGAATTTTTCACA
Organism: Erythranthe guttata; assembly: GCF_056151865.1. Classification (NCBI taxonomy): domain Eukaryota; kingdom Viridiplantae; phylum Streptophyta; class Magnoliopsida; order Lamiales; family Phrymaceae; genus Erythranthe; species Erythranthe guttata. Next base: position 15,110,447 of record NC_142540.1, read on the forward strand.
CATAAATATATAAATATATATATATATTTATTCACGTGAAAAATTAACGAATTTACAGGGATATGTTGTGAAAAATCTCCCATTACAAAAAGAAGGGTACGAATGAGAAGATAAGATTTTAGAGAAGTAAATAATTTCAATTGTGTGTATGATTTATTAAAATTAGTGTGGGATTTAACATTTCATATATATATATATATACACCTGAGCGAAAAAGAAACCAAAGAGAGAAGGTAAATTAGAATATATTTCTAGAAAAATAGATAAACCATATAGTATAAATCTGGGGCACTGATTTCCTAAAAAAACATTCACAATTTCAGAGACAAAAAAAAGTTTTAAAATCTCTCATCACAAGCATCAATAACTTTTAGAACATTTGACATGTCTGTATATATTTACAGCAAAATATCATAGCTGCCACCGCCTGTGTTCACTCTCTAGCAGCTCCAATAACTCGGGATGCAAGCCAGTTAAAAAATGGGAGATTTTTCACAACATATCCCTGTAAATCATTTCCATTTCTCTAGGTCAAAAGACGAATAACATAGTGCATTCAATTAAATTCGAAACTACGTGTTAATCCAATTAGAGGCATCAAAGCGGGTCATAAGTTCAATACTTGTTCGAAGACTTCAAATGTTTTAAGAATACGATGGTTTTAGTTATTTTAACTTTCTTCCGATGCATGTCTTATAAATGCTTGCTGCAAGGGCAGCCTTGGGGAAGACAAGCCTTTGGAGACTCTACTATTTTCTGTAATTACTCTGACCAGGATGCAAGTGATTGAGGATGCAAGTGGTTGCTGTTGCAGCCTTGGGAAGGCAACCTTTGGAGAAGGCAAGGTTTGATGATCCTTGCCTACCCACAGAGGCCGCCACCATATTCTTGTGGTCGGTAGATTAATTAAGTGTAAAATATCACAATTAATGCATTTAACACATCTGCTCGCCATCGCCATCTTAATGCTAACTAAAAGGAAATTGTTGCGGTACTGTCACATCAACAAGAAGGTATCCTTTCCTTTGAAGAACTAAAGAATTCACCATTATTTTCTGAATTTCACCCATATATTTATATTTACAAGTTATCATGTTGATATACGCATGTTAACTTTAATGGTTTTGAATCATGCATTTATATTGTTCAGATTTTCATTAAATTATTTTTTTTATATAATGCAACGTTTAATTAATGCCAACTCTAATCAATTAAATTATTAAACCAAACATTAAATAGCTTACTAAAAGTATTTATATATGCTAAATGGACGTGTGAGTTAAGTTACTAACCCGTATAGTAAGTTGAAACGGAAAAATCACGAGGTGTCATCATCGGAACTGAAATCGTCGTCCATCTGGCGCTCTCTCATTGCTGGAAATAATCGTCTGTGCATATCTATAGAAGACTCAGATGCTGACGGGGATGCTGATTCCGTGGCTACCGAAGACGATTCTTTCCTCGGTGGGGCCCTCACCGGCATTTTCTTAACATCCAAACACGCCTTATCCACCATTACCAAGAAATCACGAACAATCACAAACAAATGCGAACCCTCATCTCTGCCAGCTTTACCGTGGAAATAATCCCCCGTGCTCCTGACCAGTGTCGATATCCTCTTCTCCTCTTCAATCAGCCACTCTATATCCTTTTCAGATTGTTCCACAAAGCTAGCAAGCGAATCGCGAAATTCATTATTATTATTATTTTCATCTTCCTCTAAGGTCTTCATCTCATTCTCGAGAAACTCTCTCGTTCTGACAAGTGCCTGTCTGAATTTGGAAACCGATTCACTTAAATTGTCGTTGTCGATTATTGCTGCCTTTTTCACATTCTTGAGCTCGTTGCTTAGTCCGGAAACTACTTGAAGACCTAGTCCTCTGTGGTAGTCTTCGGTCTCGTGTGAAGATTCTTCGACCAGATCTTCTGTCTTAACACTCGATATACTTTTGCTCTCTCTCAATCTTCGACCGGCTCTTAAACCCTCCGAACGGATTATTTCTTGAACCACGAAATGCAAAAGGGTTGTCTTTCCATCTGTTCCTTTCACATCGGCTAGTTTCAAGAGGGTGTCCAGTTTGAACGCCTGGGCCCCACCTCTGTATGTGCCGTCGTTCATGCGGTTCCCCGTTTTCAGGACTGCTTCTAGAAGCTTCAGGAACAGTCTGCTATTTCTCAGCTCCTTACATGCCACCTGAGACAAATATTTTTTTTATTTAACTAAATGATGTATCAAACAAAAAAATCAGAAATTTGGATCGGAAAAATAGACTTTTTCGTCCCTCGAGTTCATCTTGATTTCACATTTGGTCCTCTTGTTCACAAAAAAACAGATGTAGTCCCTCTATTTCAAAAAAATTCAACACTTTTGGTTCATCAGTGTCTTAACCGACAACTAACGGTAAATTGAGAAAGGACCAAAAGTGTTAAATTGTTGAAAACCAAATGTGTTTTTTTTTTTTTGTGAACAAAGACGATCAAATGTGAAATCGGTGCAAACATGTGGGATAAAAACAGTACTCTTCCCGCGAAATTTATAATTTATAAACTTACAAACCTCTAAAGTGGCGAACGATTCTTTGATTGAAGAAAATTCCTCCTGGAAAGTGCTTACAAATAACAAAGATTCGAGCCGTTTAAAGGCAAATGGAATATCGACCACAACTTTGAGAAACCTTTCAGCGGGGCCCAGATGAGAAACATCTCCGCTATATAATCTTAGTTTTAGTTCTTCGTCTGCTGTGGGTGACATTCTCAACAGTGTCTGGATAAGTTCTGCGGGGAGCTCATTACCTGATCGTAAATGTTTTTTTTTTATATATAATATTAGTAATATATAATATTAATCATGCACATGCAATTGGTTCGTTGGGAAAAGGAAAAAAAAGAAACACCTTCCGTAAGGGCATCGCAGACTTCTTCTGTTGTCACATTCAGTGCTTTTAGAAGAATGGCCAAGTTTTGCGATTTTTTCGGATCGATAATTTGAATAAAATGTGATGGCGTTTCAAAGGAAGGCGAATCTTTTTTGTTCTCGTTTTTGTTCTTATCGGTCGGCACATATCCAAACAGAGTTGCCATCATCTCCTCGTTAAATCTACAAAAAAAATCAAGACGAGAGATGAATATGTATATCACTTAAAAAAAAAAAAAAAAAAAAAAAAAAAACCGAGTGACAAAATCCAGTGTAAATAAATAAATAACTCACTGAAAAGACCCGGCTTTAATCTCGTGCCAGACCATAGAATGATCTGGGCTTGCAAGAACTTTATCCCAGAAAAATGGCTTTAACTTGGTTTTCGGAGCTTCAGAATCATCACCAACTTCACTTGATTCTCCAGTAGAAGAACGTCTATGGTGGGGGCCAAGAGGGGACGGCACTGGTGGATTAGGGGGCCGTCGGCCAACTCTAGGGGGTGGTGGTGGTGCCGCCGGAGCTGGTGGTTTTGGTGGTGGAGGTGGCGGCCCCGGCGGTGGCGGTGCCGCCGCCGCTGTTCTTCCAGGAGGAAGTGGTAGTCCGGCACTTTTTCCGTCGGCATTACCTTCTGCCGCCTCTGATGATATCGCTTGAGAAGAAACCAACGAACTACCACCCGTTGAAGTAGCATTTAAATCTTTACCGCGTGGATTAACCACGTTTTGCGACTTCTCCGAAGAAACTGAATAATGAATGATATTATTATTGCCAAAAAGATTTCAATTTTTAGAAAAATAAAATAAAAATGAACGATGATCTTTAATATAATATACCTGCAGAAATATCGCTAGGGCTAAAGTTGAGAAGAGGCTTCTCATCTCTTTGCCCTTCTTTCGGTTCGACCTTCTTATTTTTCTTCAGACAACAAAGTAATAGTAGAGCTATAAGAGAAACTCCCGCCACTAAACTTGCAACCGAAGCAATTATAATATACTTCATATTACTATTATTATTGTCACTGTTATTGTTATTGTTATTGTCGATGTTGTTGTTGGTGCTATTGTTGTTGTTATTGTTGTTGTTTTTGTGTTGCGCGGGGTAAGGTGGAGAATAATAATGGACATGTGGCGGCGGAGGAGATGGTTCGCGGGCCTTCGGTGGGGCCCGTTTAACGGGAGAGGGAGAGGGGGCGGGGCCCGGCACTTGATACATAGGTGCATCATCAAAATAAGATGGTGATAAAAGGGGTCCACCTGGACCAGGTACCGAAGCAGTTCTTATAACAGGATGATGGTGGACTATTTTTCTTCTTAGAGACCTCCTCGGAATATTATAATACGATGTTTTTTCCTCCTCGTCTCGTAATATTTGCAATGGAAAATTTTTGGCTCTCAAGCAGTGTAAGAGTGTTTTCTTCTTCTTTTGGGGCAGATCCGCTACGGCCATTCGAATAATTCTCTTCACCGATAAATTTGAATCGTATTCAACATTACCACCGGTTCTTGATCGAGAGAGATCTGAATCTAAGGCTTTAATAGCTTCGGTAATATCTTTCAACTCTTTTCCACAGTAGTTCCATACTCGTTCAGCCTGTCGAATAACAAAGATTTCATCAAAAATATTTTTAATGCAATATGTGTATCCCGGTCGTGATTTCTAGAATATAAACCAAATAAATAAAATTCAACAAATTGTACTCTTTCTTGCATGATTGCAGAAAAAACGCACACTAGTTTTTATTGGATTTTAACTGTTTATTTGGCACCAGTTGGATCGATCGTACCTACGAGCATATTACCGAACTATTAATACACTTTTTAGCACTCCATCGTACATTAGCTCTTCACAAATCAAAACTCGATTCTCCAAAAAACAAATTGGTAATGTTATTGAACTAAACGAGCCCACTAGTTCGAATGTCAAATTACATCAAAAAAAAAAAAAGGTGCGAAATCTCTTAATTTGCAAAAAGTTTCAACGATGGAGCCCTGCATGTTAAATAGACGAATAGTTTTCTAAGAGGCGCTCTCCAATTACAGTCACACTTACATATAAATTATCGAAGAAATTGGTCAATCTTCCCTCTCGTAGGCCTATGCAAAACTATAATCTCACCCTTCTATTTAATTAGCAGAAAAAAAAAAAAAAAAAAAAAAAAACGAACTCGTCATTCAATAATGCCAAGTCCAACATCTATTTTTAAGTAGATTAATAGTGCCACAAAACATACACAAACTTAACAACTTGACAAGATTAATAGTGTTTAGCTCAAACAAACGAACCGCCCAAGACTCGTTATCGCAAGTGTTTCTCGACAAAAAATAGGGGAGCCTTTTCTTTGATCAAGAAAGAATTTTCTTACAGTACAATACATACAATGCAGAGCAAATAAGTGTCATACAGATATAAAAGAATCGACTATAGCATACGGAAAAGCAACAAAAACAGAGACGAATAATCAATATCAATTCGAGCAAATTCTCACATACCTTATCGATATCGATTTCGAGAATATCCCAAGGAACATCATCATGACGAAAAGAGTTTTCGGGTAATTTGCCCCTTCCTTCAGAATTATTTGCTGTAAGAATACAAATAAAAGCAACGAAAAAGGCCAAAAATCGGGTGTCCATTCTTTTCCAGATTAAATTCAATCCATTCCAATTGATTTAACCCAAACAGGAACACACATAGCCATATATCTATAGCTATGCATGCAGACCAAAAAAAATAAAGGCCAAATCTTTCAGCTCTTTATCTCAAGATTTTCAAAAAACAAAAAAGAAAAAAAGAAAAGAAAAAAGAAAATCAAATGCCCTTTATTATAAATTTTTTTTTTCAACGAACAAAATTCCCAACGCCCTCTGTCAAACCCCTGAACTTTATAAAGTTCAATAAATGGAACCCAGAAATTATCTTTCTGCCTCAGTTCCGCCCAAACTTTATAAAATAGAATAAATATATATATTTGATTCGGAAGAAGAAAAAAAATGTGTGTGTGCCCTTGTTCAGAAATGGAATATGATTAAAAACAAATTGAATTATATTATATGAAAGAGGTTCTTTAATGGCGTTTCTGAAAAGAAATTTGGGAGAAGAAGCGTTTTGGGTCAGAAATTGAATTTCTGTTGGGAGTTTTGTTCGTTGAAATGCTGCATGTATTTCGGAGGCGACAGAGAGAGAGAGAGAAAGAGAGAGGGAGGGAGAGAGAGGGAGAGAGAGAGGGGGACGGGAAAATGACAGGAAAAAGAAACGTGCGTAGAACTACAGAGGAAGAGGGAGATTCTTGAAAAATTATAATAATGTAATAAATTAAATTAAATTAAATAATTAATAGTCAAATTATTATTTATGCGATTAAAAGAGTACTATACCTCCATCTCTCTCTCTTTTTATTTTTTATTTTTTATTTTTTTATTTGATATCAAATTACACCAATCATTCAATTTTGACCTAATACTCAATTTTGAGTACAATTTTGTCCCTCACCGTTGGTCTCTGATGGTGATTTTCTGTTTTTCTTTTTTGTTTTTTTTTTTTCTGTTTTTTATCTGTTTTTTCTGCCGGTTTCCTGTGTTGACTTTTCGATTTTTTCTTCTTCTTTCTTCTTCACGGTCAACTCAGCGGCGTTGATTTTTTTTTTCTTCAATATTTTTTTGTCCGTTTAAACAGTAATATTGCTGTGATTGACAGTCATATTAACTATATTACTGTTTAACATAGTAATATTAACAATATTACAATTTAACATAGTAATATTGTTATATTACCCTCTAGCACAGTAATATTAACATAACAAAAATCAATATTATTGTTTAATAGAGTAATATTAATATGTTGACCGTTCAAGAAATGCAAACATAATAAAAAGGCAAAACAATTAATATTGATATGGTTGATAGTAATATTACTGTCAACCACAATAATATTACTGTAACGACAGTAATATTACCGTCAACCACAGTAATATTGTTGTGTTTACAGTAATATTACAATAGTAGACAGTAATATTATTACGTTAATCGGTCAACAAATCAAACAAAACGAAAAGGCAAAAAACAATAATATTGATGTGGTTGGCAATAATATTATTGTGTTTACAATAATTTTACTGTCAACCACAGTAATATAATTACATTGACTTGTGAACAAATGAAACAAAATAAAATAAAAAAAGCCAAATAAATAATAATATTGATGTGGTTGACAGTATAATTACTGTTAATGACAGTACAATTATGGTCAACGTTCAGCGGCGGGGCGTAAAAAAATGGATAGAAATTTTAGGAAAAAAATACTAAAAAATCAACGCCAGAAACCGGCAGTGGAAAAAGCAGACAAACATATATTAAAAAAAAAACATCAGCGCCGAAAAACGGGAGCTAAAAAAAGTTTAAAAAGTCGAAATGGATTTTTGTGGTCTAAATTGATTAAATTGAAGTTAAATTGGGGTTACAATTAGCAATTGAGTTTAAAAACTTAGGGGTATTTTTGTCATATACATCAATTTTGTTTTATTTATAGGCCAAATTGCACATCACCCCCTAATTTTTTTTAATTTTTACCCCCTCAAAATTTTATAAAGTGAATACCCCCCTTCAAAAATTTATTCTTGTTGCAAATTGTCCCGATAGCAAAATTTTGATAGATTAATCATTGGAATTGAGTATTTTTGCTGCACGTTACCCTTTATATGTTTTTTTTGTTGCACGTTACACATTAAAAACATTATATTTGTGCACATTGTCCCTTTAAAATGTTATTTTTGTTGCACAATGCCCACCAAAAACTGGTATTTGGGGCAAAATGCAACCAAAATAATATTTTGAAGGGGGATTATCTAGTTTTTGTTTCAGGGGGAAAGTGCGAAAATGAAAAATGTGTAGGGGGTGAAGTGCATTTTTTCCTTATTTATAAGGGATGATTACAAATAAGCCCATCAATGGGTACTTATTCATAAAGAGATCCAGACAAAAAACTCATTTACAAATAAGTCCACACATGGTCAAGATTTTTGTAAAAGATTAAAATAGCCCCTCATACTCTAATATGCTCCAATTTCATCCTTAATTTAATTTAACCTCAATTTGACCCCAAATTTCACAGATTATTCAATTTTGACCCAAAACATTTTTTTTCCAAAAATTTTTTTTGCCGCCGGTCTCCGGTGTTGACTTTTCGATTTTTTCTTCTTCCAAATTTTTTCGCCGGTTTTCGGGGTTGACTTTCTTTTTTTCTTTCTGTAACATTTTTTTTCGTTTAAACAGCAATATGGCTGTGATTGACAGTAATATTAACTATATTACTGTTAAACACACTAAAATTAACTAAACTACAGTTCAACACAACAATATTGTTATATTAATCTCTAGCACAGTAATATTAACACAACAAAACTCATTATTATTGTGTAATAGAGTAATATTACTATGTTGACTGTTCAACAAATGTAAACATAATTAAAAGCCAAAAGAATTAATATTACTGTGAGTGACAACAATATTACTATAACAATAGTAATATTACCGTCAACCACAGTAATATTACAATAATAGATAGTAATATTATTACGTTACTCCGTGAATAACTCAAACAAACAAAAAAATGCAAACAAAATAATAATATTGATGTGGTTGACAACAATATTACTATAGCAACAGTAATATTACCGTCAACCACAGTAATATTATTGTGTTTACAGTAATATTACAATAATGACATTAATGTTATTACGTTACTCCGTGAATAACTCAAACAAAACAAAAAACTTAAAAAAATAATAATATTAATGTTGTTGACAGTAATATTATTGTGTTTACAGTAATATAATTACGTTGACTTGTCAACAAATCAAACAAAATATAAAAAAATAACAAAAAAAAATAATAATTATATTACGTTAATTTACTATCAACGGCAGTACAATTACATAAATGTATTGTCAACGGATGTACAATTACGTTAATGATTAGCGGCGGACGTAAAAAAAAAAAAAAAACACTAAAAAAAGTCAACGCCGGAATCTGACGGCAGAAAAAAAAATCGAAAAGTCAACGTCGGATACCGGCGGCAGAAAATGTTTTTGAAAAAAAAAAGTTTTTGAAAAAAAAAAGGTCAATATTGAATTTTTGTGGTCAAAATTGGATTTTTGTGGACAAAATTGATTAAATTGAGGTTACAATTAAGAATTGGGTATAGAGGTTTGGGGGTAATATTAGCATATATATATGAATGTTTCCTTTATTTATAATAAATATTAAAGGGATGGGCTTATTGGTGAAAGAGATATAGCCCCTAAACCTAGAATAATAAGATGCTTGGTTGGAGACTTATGCACAAAAACCCCTATTTATAATACATATTAAAGGGATGGGCTTATTGGCGAAATATATATAACCCTGAACCTAGAATAATAAAGATGGTTGGTCAGAGACTTATGCATAAAAACTCATTCTTTTTATTTTTTAATTGGGTAAATTACAACCACCCTCTGAGGTATGGTCAATTTACGAAAAAAACCCCACTTGTTTGGATAATTACATCTACCCCCTCAACTATGATTTTTTCTTAAACCTCCACCCTTATGGTGTCAAATTCAACATAATCATCTAGATTTCGTGGAATGTGCTTTAGTTTGTACTCGTTTTGTGTAAAAGTATAGTTTATGATGCACCACAATCTGATACATACAAGCCAAAAAACACATATTATGATAATCTTGCTTTAAAATGTGGAGTTTGAATGTGATAAAATGGGTACAAAAGTGACAATACTCCATATAATCTCGAAGATTCCACTAAATTTGAAACCGCAAGAATGGACGTGTAAGAAGATTTTTAGTTGAGGTGCAGTTGTAATATTGATGGATCGGCAAGGGATGATACTTGTACAGGAGGGGGGTTGATTCGAGATCATAAAGGAGTATTAATTGCTTCCTTTCCAGTTTATCTTGGGAAGGTATCAAATAATGTTGTGGAGTTTTTATCAATGGTGTATGGTTTGCATTTGTGTAAATTGTTGGGTGTACACAATGTGATGGTGGAGAGTGATTCGATGATAGTGATCTTAATGCTATTCGGAGTAATAAGATTAATTGGGAGCTCGAATATTTTCTTCGACTATGTTTCCGAGAGATTGATCCTTCGTTTTTGTTCATGCATATCGTTAGGCAAAAGAATAATGGGGCGGATGGGCTAGCGAATTGGGCTCATGGGCATAAATCTCATAAGGAGTGCTTTAGAGTGGAGGCATTACCTAATGAGGGTCAAGCAGCATACATTAGTGATAAATTGAGTTTGTTTAATTTTCGTCCGAAATGATGACGTCACTGCTGAAGATGGAGTTTTGTAGTGAAAATTCGGGGCGCTTTGCATTTTCACCCCTACATGGGGTCATTTTCGCAATTCCGAGATTTTTCAATTCCACCCACGCCAGGGAATATTCTCGAATAGTTGGGTTTGGTTGTCTAGATCTTTTTGTTTATTCACTTTCTACCCTGTTTTGGGGTTATTATGTAATAAACTCGATAGGGTTGTTTCTGATTTTTTATTACCATTGTAGGGGTACTCTTTTTCCTTGTGTAGGCCCACAAAGTTTTAATGAGGCTCCAATCCTTTTATAATAATGGAACGATAAAATCTTTTTGGCAAAAAAAAAAAAAAAAAAAAAGGTTAAAAGCCATTGCAAAAAAAAAAAAAAAAGTAAAAATTATAATTAGTATCCACACAAAAACAACATTATTTCCAGAATTGCTTCTGATCGGTAGCAGCAATTATGTCAAATATGCCTTTTACATTTATTACAAGAGTAACCTTACGAATAAATCAAGGAAGGGCAAATGGCAAATAAAGACATGATAAGGAACTTAAATGAACATTGATCCACATAAAAAAATTCTTTTAAATAAACTCATCCCTATGTCTTTAGTCTAAAATACCCTCCATAATATAATTTTTATCAATTCCAGCCATTATACTCTACCTTCTTCAATATTACACATTGACCCCAGATTTAAACAAATATATCACACTAACCCCCATTTTAATATGTATTTGAAAAATATATAAAATTTCAATTGGTGACATGTATTCAATTTCATCACATGTGGCAAATTGATTGGTGAAAATAAATCATCAAAAAACATGTCACCGTTTTCCAAAATTAAAAAGATATTTAATTATTTTATTATATATTTATATCATACCATTTATAAAATGCTCTAAAAATATCAATTTTCTTGGAAATTATAAATAGATTTATTTTTTAATTTAATTTTAATAGTAATTAATTTAATTTGAATTTAGTTAAATTCAATTTAAAATCTCCCCTTATTATAATTACATGATTGGTGGCGTTACGAAAATTTTGTATTTTAATTCATAAACTTGGTTTAATATATAAAAAATATTGCAGAATAAATCATTTGATATGATACATTTTTACATGAACATGACCAGAAAATATTTTTTTTTACTATTTTAATATTATATATTAATATTATTAGTATAAAAGAAAGATACATGTTCGAATTTACTATATTGCGAAAATTGACATTATTTTTTTTTCATTCATGAGTACAGTAATATACTTTAAATTATTTACAATATTGAAAATTGTACTACATGAATTTTATGTTAATATTTTAAGTTTTCTTTTTTCTTCACTGAATCTAGTGATAATAAATTTTATGATTGATTTAACTTTTTTAATTATATACTAATAAAAATACAAACTTTCTCATGATTATATTAATAAATTGAATACCATAAGTTAAGTTTAATGAATTGATAGAATAAAATAAAAGAATTGATTTTATATATATTTCAAAACATAACAATGCTATTCTAAATCTTTGGGACTAAATTCGTTTATTTACTTTATTTAATACCAAATATTATGAATATCAATTGTTTTGTTTAAAATATATAGTGATCGTATATACTATATATATTGTATTCCAATAATAAGTATTTCTCTTAACTCTGATAAATATAATTAAATATATATTTAGAGCAACTCCAACCCAAAAGCGTCAAAATGAGTTTGCAAATATTCATGTGATATTTAATATTTTATTTTGATATTTATCTAAATTTATTTACTCCAACCATAGGTATTAAATGGTTGTTAGCATTTCAGATTTTGATATTGGAATTCATGACTTCTTTGTCTAACTTACAAGTTACGTATCTAAATTAGTGAAATATTCTTAATCTGAAATATATTTATTTTGTTAATTTAAAATTTTAAAATATTTGTTAAATAAAACTATTTATTTTATAATGTTTATAAGAATCTAATATCGATTATATATATCTATTTTTTTTTGAAATCACAATATATTCGACTGATTTACACAAAAAATAATTAATTTTTATTTTTCCATTTATTATTTATATAAGCATTTTATAGTGACTTTTGTTTACTTGAAATTTGATCAATTTTCATTAGCATAAGCTTTTATGTTAGTTTCTAATATATGGTCATACGTGTAAATCAATTTAAGTTGTATATTAATAGGGATAAATTACGAAAACCTTCTGAACCCAGGCTAATTTAACCAAAATACACCCACGTATTCGTAATTACCGAAATTCCCCTAATGTTTGTTTTTGTCTTACATCGACCCCCTTACAGTATCACTCTTCATGGAATTTTTTTTATTACTTGGAATATTCCCCGAAAAATACTGATTCTACCCTGCACACGCAACATTTATGGTACTTTTTAATGACAAAAAATTACCCCGAGGGGGACTTTACACGGAATCTTAATGTATTCTTTTTAAGAGGGTGTTTGGCTAAGCTTATAAGATGTTAAAAGGAGCTTATAAGATGTTTTAGAGCTTATAAGCTCTTCCAAAGTGTTTTTTAATTTTTTAGAAAAAAGATCTTAATTTTTTTTAAAATAAGCTGTTGGAGAGCAAATAAGATCTTTTTTAATAAGTACCTCTACCCCACCTTTTTATTTAAGATCTTTTAATGAGTAAAAATAGGAAATAAGCCCATTATCCAAACACTCTAAAAAATAATCTTAAAAATAAGATGTAACAGCTTATCAGCTCTTAAAACATCTTATCAGACGTAAGAGCTTATCAGCTGTTTAAAATAAGCTTAGCCAAACACCCTCTAAATAACACCTTCCCAACTTTTTTAATTACCTTTACCTCCCCTAAGGGTAATATTTGTATTTAAAAAGTAGGAAAAATGAAATGTCAGATAGAATCCACATTTTTTTGCGATATTATATGGAATAAAAAAGATTCCGTAAAATATCACACCTTGAGGAGGTCGTGTAAGATAGAAACAAACATCACGGGAATTTCGGTAATTACCGATAAATGTGGGTGTTTTCCGTAATTTAGCAAAAGTTCAGGAGGATTTTCATACTTTATCCTATTAACAACGATTATTGTTCTTTTTACGTCTTAACGGCTTATACACTTATAATATTTTAAATAATTTTAATGTCACTTTGATAATATAATTAAATATTAATTTCTAATATATTTAATATGTGTTTTTGGATGCTTCGGCTACCACAAATAAATAAGTTGATATAAAGGTTGCGAGATTGAATATAATTATTTTTTATACAAAGTAATAGATCATTGCAAAAAAAAAACATTGATTTAAAATAAGAGTTAGGATTCTGATTAGTATTAGCATTAGAATTATGATTATAATTAATATTCTTTGAATTAGCAGTGGTATCAAAACAAGGATCATGATTCGGATTCATATAATATTAGAATTAATAATATGATTAGGATTATGACTATGATTAATATTAATATTAATATTAGAATTACAATTAAAATTATGATTGTGATTAGTACTACAATTAGTGATATAGATTAGTATTATGATTATGATTAGTATTAGGATTAGCATTATGATTAGAATTAAGATTATAATTATAATTAGAATTAACATTAACATTAGCATTATCATTAGCATTATTAGTATTAAAATTATTAGGGTTAGGACTAGAATTATGACTAGTATTAGGAATATGATTAGGATTAAGATTATGATTATGATTAGAATCATCAATAGTGTTATGAATAGAATTAGGAATATGACAAGGATTTGGATATTATTACAATTACAATTATAATTAGCATTAGTATATCGAGATTAGTATTAACATAAAAATTAGTATTAGCATTAGTACACGTAAATTAGCATTAACACTAACAATATTAACATATTAGTATTAGTAATAGAATTAACATTTGTATTAGTATTAGTATTAATATTAGTATTAGTATTAGTATTACTATTAATATTATTATTAGTGTCAGTATTAGTAGTAGTATTAGTATCAGTATCAGTATCAGTATCAGTATCAGTATCAGTAATAGGATCAGTATCAGTATCAGTATCAGTATCATTAATAATATTAATATTAGTATTAATATTAGTATTAATATTAATATTAGTATTAATATAAATATCAGTATCAGTATCATTAACATTATCAGTATCAGTATTAGTATCAGTATCAATATCACCATATCTACCAGTATCGATATCAGTTTTAATATAAGTATCAGTATCAATATTAGTATCAATATCACTATTAGTATGAGTATCAGTTCAATATCAGTATCAGTATCAATATCACTATAAGTATCAATATCAGTATCAATATCAATATTTGTATTTTTATTGGTATTATTATCAATATCAGTATTGGTATCAGTATTAGTATGAATATCGGTATGATTATCGTTATTAATATTAGTATCAGTATCAATATCAATATCAATGTATCAGTATCAGTATTAGTATCGGTTTCGGTAGTATCTGTATCACTCTCACTATCAATATTAGTATTAGTATTAGTATTAGTATTAGTATTAGTATTAGTATTAGTATTAGTATTAGTATTAGTATTAGTATTAGTATTAGTATTAGTATTAGTATTAGTATTAGTATTAGTATTAGTATTAGTATTAGTATTAGTATTAGTATTAGTATTAGTATTAGTATTAGTATTAGTGTTAATATTAGTATTAGTATTAGTGTTAGTATTAGTATTAGTATTAGTATTAGTGTTAGTAATAGTATTAGTATTAGTATTGGTATTAGT
The DNA here is from genome assembly GCF_056151865.1 of Erythranthe guttata. NCBI lineage: Eukaryota > Viridiplantae > Streptophyta > Magnoliopsida > Lamiales > Phrymaceae > Erythranthe > Erythranthe guttata. Next base: position 15,125,460 of record NC_142540.1, read on the forward strand.
ATTTGTATTAGTATTAGGATTAGTATTAGGATTAGTATTAGTATTAGTATTAGTCTTAGTATTAGTATTAGTATTAATATTAGTATATATTAGTATTAGTATTAGTATTAGTATTAGTATTAGTATTAGTATTAGGATCAATATTAGTATTAGTACGTGTATCGATATTGATTAGTATCAGTATTAGTATCGATATTAATTAGTATCAGTATTAGTATCACTACAAAAAAAAGCATCTTTTGTGACAAGTTTTTATGACGAACAAAAATATTGTCACAATACATGCTAGATAGTGTGACAACATACAATTTTGTCACGTATTTTTGAATTTTATGCGACAATATTAATTTTATCGCAAAAGTATAGTTTTATGGGACAAAATTGTTTAATCGTCATATAAACAAACGCGGGCTTGAACAGAGGATAGGCGCGCACTGTGTCGTGACAATATATATTTATTCGAGATAAAATAATTTCGTCGCAATTAAATTTTACGTGTGACAGAACTTATATCGTCACTATAAAACAAAATTATATTAAAATAATTATTTTACATAATTATTGTATTCCCTCCTGAATTTCCCTCTAATTTTTCCTCTTCTTTTTGTGATAAAATTTTTTTTTTTGTCTTTTAAAATTCAAAACTACGTAGTTTTAATAGATATAGACTTCTAGGCAAATTAGACCTACACTTTCACACATAAATCCTAATATTATATTTCCAAAAGTTTTCTCCCAAATTAAAATACCTTTGCACAGTAGAATTTGGAAGACGAAAAGGAGGACCCTACCCTGCTAATAGCCGTCGACAATCTATGCCGTAAGTTTACACTGTAACAAAGACCGTCGTTGTTTTTTCTCTTTCTTCACTGCCAGTGTTGATTGTTCGGCATATTTTTTTCCACAGAGTTTTGAGAACGTCGATTAGAAGAGTGACGAAATAGCTGGGAATTTTTTCCACAGAGTTCTGGATTTTAAGGTAAAGTTTGATTGGGTTTCTAGGTTATTGATTGGGTTTTTGTTTTTCCGATACAATTTTTCATAGTGATATTAATGCTTTTTTTCCTAATTAACTTCGTAGCTTGCGGGTTTGTAATGCCTAAGATGTTTTTTTTTTTCATATTTTAGAAAAATCATGTTTATCTTAAATGATTAGTTCACGAGCCTTGAAATTTATGTTCTGTTAAATGGCTGATTACTAGGATTTATATGGAGAATGAGATTTTTTTTTAGTTTTATTTCCTTCCTAATTCACATCTGTAACAGTGTGAAAAAAATATTCCTAACATTCTATAAGTAATTTGTTTGAAGCCCGCCATCTGCAAATGTTCTATTTTCTATGTTTTTAATAAAGTAATATATTAATACTCATATACTTGTTTATGCAGCTTTTTAGTTATATTATATTATTCAATATTCCTTTTCTTTGTAGGTACATGATGATGGATAAAAGTTGGATTAGTGAGAAAAATAAGTTTTCTAGTTTATATGTTAATGGTGTCAAGTCATTTATTAACTTCGCCAAGCAAAATGTGATGGGGTCTGATAATTTGATTCGTTGTCCATGCGTTAGTTGCAACAATGCATACCATAAAACACATATAAAGTAGAAACATATTTGCATATCAATGGATTCTCCCATGCTTATCTAGATTGGATATTTCATGGAGAGACAGTACATATATATGAAGGCAGTGAGGATATAGGTAATTATGTTGAAGAAAATTTGATAAACTCTAGCGATTCTGCCTCGGGAGATGAATTGAATGAATTGTTAGATGAAATGAGGGAACACAAAAGTCAAAAGACTGGATAATTTGTTGTTTATTCACTTTTTGTGTGAATACATAGTTCCAAAATATTCACGGCTGGCTAATCTCTGCTATTTTGTGCGTGGAATTTGTTAAATGCATTGCTGTTGATCATGAATTAATGAAGCTCAAAATGTTGTTTTTTTCTATTTTCTGCTATTTTGGTTTTCAATTGGAAAGTATTCATGTAACTTTTCATTTAACTATTGTATCACTATTTTCTATATGATATTTTTATTTCTCATTTGTTTACTTGGTTAGGAACCATTGTTAAACGAAGTGGTCGTGGTGTAAGCAGAGGCTTAAATCTGGACAAGATAGTGAAACAGGTAATGCTTTATAATGTTGTCAAACATGTAATAATAAGTTCTAAATGCATGATCTTTTTTTCCAGAGCGGAAATATGAAGATTGTGTTCAATCCTCATGAGAAAATACCGTCTCAAAATGAGGAAAATTTTTCTGAGGGTATAGGAATTGCGGTAAGAACGCGTGCAGAACTAGAAGGCGTATCTAGGTGGAGAAAAATTCAAGAGAAACAAAGAAGTTTGTCGTAGAAGATTGTTGGTAAATCTTTATTATTACTTCATTTCTTTACGGTTTGATGGAAAAATATATCTATTTTTAATAATTACTTATTTTTGTAAATCTTTTTTTTTTGTTGTTTTTTCTTTTAAGTAATGGTTTGAAATTGAGGAAGGGAACTCGGACAGTGTTCAATAAATTTTTCAAATGTCGACATTGGAGAAACAGATTGAGTGGATGCTACAAGAATTTGGTAGAAGAAGGAAAAAATCCAAGGGATATGAGTCCTCGTGCGGAAGTACCATTAGCAAAATGGCATGCAGTATGTGATTGGCTTGAATCCGATGAATATGAGGTTAATCATCTGATTAAATAAAAAAAATAGGATGTACTTGCATATTCGGTAAATTAGTGAACTATATATACATATTAATGCAGGAACGATCGTTGATCAATATAAATAGTAGAAGTTGTTTGCCTTTCAACCATACTTCAAGGAAGATTAGATGCCTTTCTCGCTATAGGAAAATGGTATGAATTTTTTTATTCTCAGTATTATAAGCCTGCTTCATACCTCAAATATGTAATTATATAATAATGTGTTATTTTTCTATTGTTTATGAGCTAATTATTGTTGCATTACGTACAGCCTACTCCGAGCAAGATTGAACTATGGAGGAAAACTCATGTTGACAAACCTGGTCAGTTTGTTAACTTTGAAGCGGCAAAGAAATTTGTAAGATAATTTACAATTATGCTATATATTCTTTCTATACAGTATATTTTATATATTTGATATATATGTTAACGTTGTACGGTACAATGATGGAATTAGAAGAAACATCAATGGACGAAGAAGAAACTTCCATGTCTGAGGATCAAATTCTTGTAACAACACTTGGTCGTCGATCAGGATATCAAAAAAGGCATGGGAAATGGGGTAGATGTATCTCGTGGATATAAATATTCATCAAATGCTCAACAAGAAAGTGAAATTAAGCTTGGATATATAGTTTATTCATTTCAAATATAGATTTGAACCTAGTATTCAAGTATTTTTAGTTTCATAATGACTCTTGATTTCAATGGAGTTATTTCTAATTTTTATATGTTATTGTAGTGAATTGATATGATTGTGAGCAAATGTTTAGTCAAATTACAGTATATTTACTGACAACAGTAAAATATTTTTTTTGTGACGAAGCAATTGTGTCAATAAATCTTTTTGTTGAAGTGACAAATATTTCGTCATAAAACATTCTTATTGTGACAACTTATTTAATTTTTGGGGACGAAGCAATTGTCAGATAGATTATTTAGTTGACGAGACAAACTATTTCGTCACATAATAACTTATTGAGACATCCTATTAAGCATGTTGGGACGAAATGAATTGTCTCAACAAATCATTTAGTTTACGTGACAAAACATTTTGTCATATGAACTCTCTTATCGTGACAATCTGTTGGATATATTGGGACGAAATATATGTCTCAACAGATTGTTCAGTTCATGTGACAAAAATATTTGTCATAACAACGAAGCAAGATACCGATGTGTTGTGACGAATTCAGCTTGTATGACAATATTTATGAGTTTATATGACACAAATGTCGTCACGAAAGCATGCACTGTCGCGACGAATTGAGATTTTGTCACAGTCATTCGTGACGAACGTACAATTCGTCACTTCACACCTTTCGTGACAGGCCTTATGTGACAACCGCTGTGACGAATTATTTTGTCATAACAGAATGTTGTGACGAAATTGAGACTTTATATGACGATTTTCTGCGTCACATAAGATACATTTTTTTGTAGTGTATCGATATTAATATCAATATTGGTATCCATATTTGTATCGGTATTGATATCAGCATTGGTATCAATAAATGCGTATACATCTTATCTCTTTTGCAATAGTTATAAGTTGTATTGTTGTTTGAATAATGTGCATCACTAATTAAACGTTGCTAGTGATAAACTTATTGGCTATTTGAATATTATTGTGTTACTTATCTGCTACCGTGTTTGTTAAGTTAGTTATTTTGCAAAAGACTGACATGGTGTAGTAGGTTGCATTCCTCGAAATAGAGTTATACCATATGTTTTAAACGATTTCACTTAATCTTCATATCGTGTTTGCGCGCTTAACATTTTCTTCTTTGTAATATTTAATTTAATTTCATATATTAAAACTCTGAATTAAGAGATAAAGTTTATGTTTTTTTTTTTATTTTCTTTCATTTTGTTTTACTTGAATTGGTTTTGTTATAAATAGATAGTCATTTACATATTATTATTTTTCTCATTTTAAAACTGACCTCCATGCAATGCACGGGTGAAGAACTAGTATTACTAATATTACTGTCACAAACAATAATATTATTGCATGAGACAGTAATATTACGGTCAAACACAGCAAAATTGCAGGCCAAGACGATAAAATCAATTAATACAGTAAAATTACTGTCTCAGACAGTTAAATTACTGTTAGAGAGAGTAATTTAGCAGTCAAGACAGTAATATTAATTATAATAATTTTTTGTAAGGAAAAAAAAAAGTCCACTAACAATTAAATTGATGTCTCCGACAGTTAAATTATTGTTGTAGATAGTAATTTAGCAGTCAAAACAATAATATAAATTAAAATAATTTTTTTTAACAAAAAAGAAGAAGTCAATTAACAGTTAAATTACAGTCTCCGACAGTTACATTACTGTTGGAGACAGTAATTTAGCAGCCAAGACAGTAATATTAAATAAAATTATTTTTTTAAGGAAAAAAAAGATCAATTAACAGTTAAATTACTGTTGGATAAATTAGTGTTGGAGACAGACACTAATTTAGCAGCAAAGACAGTTGTATTAATTAAAATAGTTTAAAAAAAAAAAGTCAACGTCGAAGACCCGGCGGTCAACCGCGGTTGACCTACCGAAAAAAAAAGTCAACGACGGCTGACCGGCGGTTTCCGGGGGTGGCGGGTCAAAATTGGGGTTCAAATTGAGATTATGGTCAAATTGGTTAATAGGTGAAATTGGACTAATTTGAGGTGTAATCATGAAACTGAAGTTGAATTGAGTTTAAAGGAATTTGGAGTAACTTTAGTATATATAAAAGGGTTTTTTTCCTTATTTCAAATAAATTTGAATGAACTGTAAATATTTGAAAGACAAAAAAGTTGGTTGTCTCTTTTTTAATTAAATGCTCTTGTCCATGCCTCTTTGCCATTAACTCATCAAAGAAATATCTGAAACATAAGTTTCAATTACAACCCAACAAAGAAAAACACAAGTGTGTCTTTGAGATTCTGCAATGTTTGCCGAATAGAATCTTCATCTTGGTTGCGATTTATTCTTATTCTCTTCACTTTCTGTACAGATAAATAAAATCAATCAAAAACCTATCTTCGATGAAAGACTTAGTTTTCAATTCTAAGAAAGTCAGGCTTATGATTTATGCATGTAAAAACTCTAACTGAAGAAGTTCCACATAAAATATATCAAATGAAATGGCATCTACCGGTTAATAGTACCTTTTCGAAAATATTTGATTGTTTTGTCTTTTCTTAAAAAGTGCTTTTAATATTAAATGTGTATTGTAGTAATTTAACTAATGCCAGAAGAAAAACAACAAAAAACAAATAGTTTACCGTTAAGCTGAGGGGAAAAAGTAATATGATTCAACTAATGTATATGAAAGCAAATTAAAAAAAGAACATAGTAAAAGAGCACAAATTCTGTTTTTTTACCATTAAAAGCATGATCATAGTCAAAGATAATGAAACTGCTAGGATATAATCATCTAAGTATCATTTCTAAATTTTAACAACTAATAATGAATCAGGAGACCGGAAGTTGGGAAATAGCATACTTAATATTAGCTAACTAATGTATATTAAGAAGTGTATAATTGTTCTGCAACATCAGTCTTGCTCAAGAACTTCTTCTAAATAATCTCAAAAAAAACGTTGATTACCATAAAAATTGGCACATAGATTTGACGAACATTGGTTACCTTTATAGATCAGTAGTTGAAGAATGGATTTTAACGTCAATGGATCGCCACTCCCGCATTTTTTCCACCAGGGATATGCTGCAATCATCCACCTCTACTATGCCGGCAAGGAATCGACCCGGGATGTTTTTCAATTTATAGCAATGCTTAACAATCAAATGTTCCGGATGAAGTCCCGACCTCTGAAGCCCTTTATTGTTTGACTCCCAGTGCTCTATATCCAAGTCTTCAAGTAGCAGAATCCTAAGCCTGGGAAACTCCCCACTGTTGACTATCCAGTGAGGGCCGCAAAAGGCATACCATCGCAGTTTGAGCACTTTAAGATATGGTAATGCTGCAATCACCCCCATATTCTTCCACGGTAATCCACATCCATGCAAACTTATCTTTGTAATGTTCATAGGAAATTTTGGAACACAACGAACAACATGAGAGCTCAGATTAGGATTTACAACAACGCATTTCAATGACTCAAATTCATCATAGCGAGTGGCAAAATGACCGAAAAAACTGAAGGTTTCGATTGACTCGTGTGCTGACTCGATCTGAACAGCTATTCTCTTTAGTTTGGGGATTCTTGAAAGCACTTCCATAGTACAACTGTGAACACTCACACCTGAAATTGTGAAGAGATTCTGAAGATAAGAATCACCGAGAGGAGGAGTTGGCAGGTCAAAGCCCTTGCAGTAAAGTTCTTTTAGTTTATGCATATTCCAGATCTCTATAGGCAGGTAAACTGGACCATTATTCCACAATTTTATGTTATGATGTTGACCCAAAATCAAGACTTCGAGGTTCCAAAGTCTTGATATGGAGTTGGGGAGCTCTCCGTCACACGTGATGGCAAAATACCTTAAGTGAATTAATGCAAGAACTTGATGTGGGAACTCGTAGAAGCGGATCGCAAGTGCATCTAGTATCTTGAGCAACCTTAAACACAAGGGCAACAAGACTGGATATTGTTGTTTTGGACCGTAACAGAGAAGTGATCGTGCATTTGGAACTGATTCCATCCATTCATGAACTTGTGTGAAAGCAAGAACAACATTATTGTGGACGCACAAACGCTGCTGCCTTTGGATGTTCTCTGGCTCACAATCGGTGTACTTTTTGAGGATATGGAAAAACTTTTCACTCTTAGCTTCATTAACACATAGACTCCGAAAGGTGAAATGCAATCTGCAACTCTTAGTTGACCTAGAATCTACAGATGTCTGCTTTTCTCCCAAAACAACAGCATGGCGAATAAGTAGATCCAAGTCATCTCCAACAGTTTTTTCTTCATCATAACCATGAATGACCAAGTCCTCAGAAAGCCATAATTTGATGAGCTTGGATCGAGAAATACCATAATGTTTTGGGAACACACCTATATAGAGAAAGCTTGCCTTTAGATATTGAGGCAACATCAAGTAACTAAAATATAGTGACATTGAGAGGGGTGTATTGTCATCTCTTGTGATGACGAATGGATCTTCATTTTCCGATAATGTCTTCCATTCCTCGAACGACTTACCGCGCAGGTTCTCTCCAACTTGTATAATTGCAGCTGGGAGTCCTTCGCAGTTCCTGGCAATCTGTTTCCCGATTTTCTCAAGTTCTCGATTGCACTTTTCTTCACTATTACTAAATGCCGTTTGACGAAGTAGTTTCCAACTTTCTTCGTCCTTCAGCAATGGTACTAGGAAGTCATGGGTTTCGTAGTTGTAATACCTTACGGGTTGGACGTGAGATATGATGATGACGCGACTTTCTCTTGTGTTATTTGGGAAAGCATCATATTTTAGCTCATGCCGGAAAACAGACCATACGTCGTCTAACACAATTAGATACTTTTTACTAGACAAAGCCTCCCTCAATCGCTTCTTCAAATAATCATATTTATCGTCAACAACATTATCAGAAATGTTGACGCCAAGTTGATTGAGAACAAGCAGTAGAATATCTTCCAATAGATTATAGCTTGGGCCGATGTGCAGAAATAAACGAGTTTCGAACTCCTTTACAACACGCGGATCGTTGTAAACTTGTTTGACGAGAGTAGTCTTGCCGATTCCGGTCATGCCCACAACCGATTTAACTAAGTCATGGGATATGGGATCGAAAATCCATTGTTTAAGTGCTCTAATTTGGTCATCCAATCCCACCAGAAGATTATGTTGTTTATTACAAGTATTATAATATGAAGAAGAAGAATTTTTTTTAGAATACCTGCAGATCTGCAGATCAGTTGCTATTAGAAACGAACAAATTTCGTGTTCGACTATTTGCAGTTGCTGGGAGAGTGACAAAGTATAACAAATGTCACTCTCATTTGTGAGTGGAAAATAAAAGAATTGGATTAATTCCAAAGTGCGATCCATTCTCAGCATAGGAACTAGGGATGGCAATTTGACCCGCCCCGACGGATCCCCGCCCCGCCCCGCCCCGAAATTTTCGGGTATTACCCGCCCCGAAAAAAAATGGGGCGGGTATGGGGATTAAAATTTTTTTTTGACCGGGTACGGGTACGGGGATGGGTTTGCCTATACCCGCCCCGTAGACCCGCCCCGTACCCGTCCCCGTACCCGCCCCGCATTATTTATATATATAATATATTTTTTTTAATTATAATATTAAATATAAATAATTAAATAGTAGTAATATATTAAATATTAGTTAAAAATGGAGATTTTTAGGTTTCCATTATATAATTAAATATTAGTATTATAATTAAATAATGATTTATTTGTTGAAATAAACCTTTAAATTATAAGTAAAGTGCATATTTATTTATTAAAAAAAAAAGAAAAAAAATAGACGGGGATTTTTACCCGCCCCGATGCCCGTGGGGATTTTATGGGGCGGGTATGGGGATTCTTTTAATATCCGTGGGGATTTTTGATGGGGATGGGGATGGGGATTTCCATTGCGGGGCGGGGATGGGGATTGCAAAACCCGCCCCATACCCGCCCCATTGCCATCCCTAATAGGAACCCATTTCGGAAATCCCCTCTCTCTCTCTCTCTCCCAGTCTCTCTCTGATAAAGTACTAAGGCTCAATTTGATTACATTTACAAAAATATAGTTTGCAGTTCATCTGGGTTGTGTTTTCTTGGGATTACTATGGGCCCTACTCTGATTTGGCTGGGCCTATCCTTATCCAGCACTTTCTTGGACCGGCCTCTAAAAGGCCTAAACATGCCCATCACATTCAAAAAATTATATTACCCTAAAAACTCTAATTTAATTTGTTAATCAATCACAATAAAATTGAAATACAGAGAGAGAAAATATTAAAATTTTACGGCATCATAGCATATTATTATAAATTGAAAATATCAATTAATCAAAAAATTAACGTCGGAGACTGGCAGTCGACGCCGGAAACCGGCGGCAGTAAAAAGAAAAAAATTATAAAAAAAAAAATCAACGCCGGAAATCGGTTGTCGAAAAAGCAGACAAACATAAGAAAAAAACATCAACGCCAGAAATCGACGACAAAAAAAAAATTCAAAAAAAAGTTAAAAAATAAAAAGTCAAAATTGATTTTTGTGGTCAAAATTGATTAAATTGAGGTTACAATTAGGAGTTGGGTGTAATTTTGTCATATACTTTAATTTTGCCTTTATTTATGATACGTATTATAGGATGAACTTATTGGCTAAAAAAATATAACATCTGAACTTATAATAATAAAGATGGTTGGTCAGAGAACTTATGTATAAAAATGAAAAATTAATGTATATGACAAAATTACCCTAATCTTTTACACTCAATTCTTAATTGTAACTCCAATTTAATCAATTTTGAACACAAAAATTCAATTTTAACTTTTTTTCTAAAATAATTTTTTTGCTGCCGGTTTCCGGCGTCGACTTTTCGATTTTTTTTCTGGTCTGTTTTTTCCGCTGCCGGTTTCCGGCGTTGACTTTTTCGTTTCTTTTTTTTTCAAAATATTTATCCGTTTTTTTACGCCCGCCGCTAAACGTTGACCATTACTATATTGTCATTAACAGTAACTATACTGTCACTGACAGACTGACAGTACATTAATGTAATTATAATGTCGTTGACAGTACATTAACGTAATTGTACTGTCGTTGACAGTATATTTATTTAATTGTATTGTCGATGACAACACAATTAGAATCCGCGACAATATTTTCTTTTTTCTGCTTTTTGTTTTGATTTGTTGACAAGTCAACGTAATTATATTACTGTTATTGACAGTACATTAATGTAATTATTGCAAACACAATAAGGGGAAATGAGTGATAACCCCCTAGTTTTAAAAATATATATGGGGAGGCCCCATAAATTTTTTCTCCCTAGTCAAAAACCCAAATTCTGATCTTAATTAGGGAGACCCCCCTAGACAACTTAAAGTACCTATTTTATCCGTTTCGTTTTAATTCAATACACAAAACCCTAGCCCCACCCTTCTTTTTTCCACTCACAGCCGTTCTCCCTAACTCTCTTTTTCTCTCAAACTCACGTGACTTTCCCCTCTCTTCATCTCTCTCTCTAACTTTCTCCTCTCTCTTCATCTCTCTCTCTCTCTAACTTTTTCTTTCTAATTTTCCTCCCTCTCTTCATCTCTCTCTCTCTCTAACTTTCTCTCTCTAACTCTCCCTCTTACAAATCCTCCGCCGTCAGATCTCCTTCCCCCACCGCCTTGCGCCGATTGTCACTATTTTCCACCGCTGCTCTGACACCGTATTCCGCTGCTCCGACACCGTCGCACGCCGCTGTTCCGCAACCGCCTTGCGCCGGCCATCGTTGCTCCTCCCATCGTTTTGAACTCTGTATTAAAACATCTACTTCCGTTTGAAATGATTTCTACGTTATTGTTTTAGTTTCGTTTCTTTTTTTTGGTTGGGGAGGGCTCAAACCAGATCTACTATTTCTTATAAAAAAAAAAAAACCAGATCTACTATGTTTTTTAAGATCTGTGAACAATTAATATTAAAATATTTTTTTTTTGGATTAATTTGATTTTTTATTTTGTTTGATTCTTATCTTTTTCATTTTTATTATAAATCATATGTAATTTATTTTTTGTATTTATTTGAAGATGATTCAAAATGCCTCAACTGTGAGATTTGTGAAAAATTAATATTAGAATCTTTTTTTTTGAATTAATTTAATTTTTTATTTTGTTTGATTCTTATCTTTTTCATTTTTATTATAAATCATATGCAATTTATTTTTTGTATTTATTTGAAGATGATTTGAAATGCCTCAAGTGTAAGAGCTTTGTTTGTCTTTAGTAAAAATTTAACTAGTAGTGGTTATTTACATGGGTGGTTTGAGTAAGGTGAATATACAGTTATATTTAGTCATATACAGTCATATATAGTCAGTCATATGTAGTCATGTATAGTCATGACTACATATAACTATACATGACTATAATACTTGTAGTACACCATAGTCATTTGTATCGATTTTAGTACAATAAATTTATCACAAAAAAAAAAAAATCATGGTTTTTTGTATTTTTCATGTAATGTAATTTGAATTTTGCAGGTATTTTTTGAGTTCACCAAAGTATCTTTTGTACAACCATCATCGAATTTTGCAGTTATTTTTTGAGTTTTGGTTTTAATATTTTTTCTTTTTTTTTTTCGTGTGAAGCCGTGAGTTTAATTTTAGGAGTCGACTTGTACATAAAACGCGATTGTTGTGGCAAGAAATATAAAAAAAAAACAACTTGAAACTTGTTCCTGGTGGTGGTGCGACAAAACTGACTGTTCATCCATTGAAGGCATAGAAAAGGTAATGAATTTTAATGTGCTTCTTAATATAGTGAATCACTGTTTATTGGTCCTCAAATGATTTGTTTACTTTTTTTTTATACTTGGGAGTATATGTAGATTCGTGATGAGAATATTTTGTGGGTAATATGATATTGATATTTTATTTATCGAGAATGAAATAGGTGACTACTTTACGTGTGTTTCAACTATTATTTTATCTATGGTGTTCCACTTCAACTTGCTTTGATCTTTGACCTTTGGTTATACGAAGAATAATGACTAACATACTCTGTTTGTAATTTGATTTTGATAATATAAGCTGTCTCGTATCACCTGGAGAACAAAGTCAGGTACTTGAAGGGACAAATAAAGTCACATACATGTATATAGTCACATGTGGTCATATATATGTAGTCATATATAGTCATGTGTAGTAACATACAGTAATATATGGTGTAGTCACATATAGTAATATATAGTTACGTGTAGTAACACACAGTAATATATGATGTTGTCACATGTAGTAATATATAGTTATATATAAACTATGTAGTCATGTAGTCATATGTAGTCATGTATGAGTTATGTGGGGAGTATCTACGTATACCAGTAGGTGATAGTGCGTGTGTGCACATTTAAATTTGAAGCAAAATTCGTTGTTTGTTTTAACTCTTTTTTTTTCACAGGTCTTGGTGTTTGAACTACTATGTAGTAAGTTTTTGCAGAGTGGATTGTGTTCGTTGTTCAAAACAAGCGGTTATCGTGTTGACAAGTGCGATTTGAGTCAAATTTAGTCGTATAGATAACTGTAGTCATGTATAGTTCCATGTAGTTATATATATTTATATACAAGCTATGTGGTTTTTCTGATGTATAGTGATCTTGATGATTGTTTTTTTTTTTCACTTTTTTATTAGGCATTAAATTATTTATAATATCAAGAATCAAATTTTGAATTTTTTTATTGGTATAGATGATTTTTTATATATATAATCAACGGTTTTTATAATCGATTGACCATAACTTTGGGATAAAAAATAGTACATGGCTATATATAACTATACATGATTGTGGTATACTATAGTCATGTGTGGTCAATTTTAGTACAGTAAATTCAAAATTAAAAAAAAAATTAAAAAATTAAAAATTAAAAAAAAATTAAAAAATTAAAAAAAATTAAAAAAAGAAAATTAAAAAAAATTAAAAATTAAAAATTAAAAATAATTAAAAAATTAAAAATTAAAAAATTAAAAAAATTAAAAAAATACAAAAAGAGGGTACGTATAAAAAAATAATAATAAAATAAAAATTTATAATTTTTTATTAAAAAATCTGAAAAAATGATAATGCATGTCTAAAAATGTGGAGTGCAGTTAGCTATAATGCTGAATGCAGTTGGAAAAGTTGAATGCAATTGGTTAAAATTTATAAATAAGGGCACAATAGTACTTTTGTCTCTCCAGGGGTGTATCTCAAAGAAAGAATTTTAGGGGTGGACTTATCCCTATATATTTTCCATTCTAGGGGTGTATATCAAATGGCCCCACACAATAATGTTATTGTCAACCACATCAATAATATTATTTTTTGGGTTTTGTTTGTTTTGTTTGAGTTGTTGATGGAGTAATGTAATATATTACTACTACTATTGTAATATTACAGTAAACACAATAATATTATTGTGGTTGATGGTAATATTACTGTTGTTACAGTAATATTACTGTTGTTACAGTAATATTACTGTCAACCACATCAATATTAATTTGTTTGGCCTTTTATTATGTTTACCATTGAACCGTCAACATATTAATATTACTCTATTACAATAATAATGACTTTTATTTTGTTAATATTATTGTGTTAGAGATTAATATAATAATATTACTGTGTTAAATTGTAGTATAGTTAATATTACTATGATTAAATTTAGAAACATATTCAATAGTGTTAGAGAATATTATATTATAGAACTCTTGTAATACTAGGATTCTAGTATGATTGAGTTACCTAGATTAGTTAGGATTTAGTTACCTAGTCAAACTCTATTACCTTGCAATATTTCTCTATATATATTCCATGTAATCAACCCATAACATAATGGGGGTTTTTATTCTATTACGTATTATTATTTCTCTCTTTCTCCTATTCTATTCTTCCTATATGGTATCAGAGCACCAGGTTTAGGTGTTTTAACCTAGCCGCCTTTCTTCTCCATGGCGGTGACCACCCAAATTTCTCCTTCCCCCGGTGGTGGTACTCTAATATTTTTTTCGTTTTTTTCTATCTTTTACATGAACACCACCTGAATTTTCTCCCTTCCCCGGTGGTTCTCTATCTTTTCCGTTCTTCTTCTCCATGGCCTAAAACCTAGCCGCCGCTCTCTTCTTCTCCATGGTCGGCGACCACTAAACCAATTATCTCCCTCCCGGTGGTGGTAATTTATATTATTTTCCGACATCTTTTTCTTCCTAGTCGGTTATTCTCAAATCTCTTTATTCTCTATATCCTTCTTTTCATTATTTTTCTCCCTCCTCTCTCTTATCTTCTCTCTATCTCGATAACAAAAAAAAAAAAAAAGAGAGGTTGCTTATTTTTCACTCACCCGTTTATTATTATTATTATTTTTTTATCAATTGGACAGATATTTCCACAGAGGAATTCTCTAGCATTGTGTTTCGCCTTTTCTGTCCAGTCTTCACTTTTGGAGTATATTCGTTCCGACTGCGGGAACGTGTTAGCAAGTGATTGTCCAGTCTTCACGTTCGTCACGTTTCGACTGCGAGGGTGTGTTAGAGAATATTATATTATAGAACTCTTGTAATATTAGGATTCTAGTATGATTGAGTTACCTAGATTAGTTAGGATTTAGTTACCTAGTCAAACTCTATTACCTTGCAATATTTCTCTATATATATATTCCATGTAATCAACCCATAATATAATGGGGGTTTCTATTATATTACGTATTATTATTTCTCTCTTTCTCCTATTCTATTCTTCCTATAAATAGTTTTGAAATATCTGGGTATGGCAAGAAGTATGGGCCGAACTAGGAAATAGATTTTCAGCTATCTCCTATAACCATTATAGGGCTTGGTTTGGTTTATGGGGTTCTGGAACCGAAAATCAATGAATTGGTTATCATGGTCGAAATTGTGAAAAAAAATGAAAAGAAAAAAAAAGTCAAAAGATATTGGTGTGATGGGTTTTCGAGACTTGTTTAACTTTACTAGGGCGTTATTTAATCCTTACTAGCTAAACACCCTTGGCAGATTTTAACTTGTCCGGATCTCCTTTTGTCACGGTTACTCAAGGCAAGATATTTCCCAAATGAATATCTTTGGATGGCGGCGGTAGGCACTAGGCCCTCCGCGACTTGATGCAGTTTACATAAGGTGCGGTCAGCTCTTCGATATGGGGCTAGGATGAGCTGGGGCGGACCCAAGGTATGTCTTTGTTGGGGGGGGGGGGGGGGGGGGGGGGGGGGGGGGGGCTGCAGGAGCGCCTCTGTAGGAATTTTTTTTACCTCCTTTTTATTATTTGTTTAAGATCTTGTGTTATTTATCTATTAATTTATACACTTTACCCTCAAAGTTAAAATTTTGTACCATTTTAGCCCAAAAAATGTTGGAATAAATTGAATTAATGTGAATTCAATATTGGAATTAGTGGCAATTCAATATTGGAAGAAGTGGGCATTCATGTTGGAAGAAGTGGGCATTCATGTTGGAATAAGTGGAGATTGAATGTTGGAATAAATGGATATTTGAAGCACCATTGTCTAGATGTATAGACAATTGTCTTTTGATTTTCCTAAGTATTAAATTAGAATTAAAAGAGTTGTTAGTCTATGAGTTATTTTGTAATTGATTAGTAGATTAATGTACTACTCACTATAAATATGGAGTGCTAGAGATCATTGTAAGCAAGACAAAAAAAACAAAAAGAGAAGTAATTTTTCCATCCACAAAACACTAGTCTTTTACTTTCTATACTCAAAAATATTAATTTTTCAAGTCTTCACAAAAATCACTAAAATCCAAATTCGGGATTAATCATTTTTATCTTATCCTGGTGCCTACAAATTGGCATCAAAGCCATCTTAAAAATGTCCACCAACCTTGCTTCTCTTATCCCTCGTTTCAATGGAGAAAAATCCGAATATTGGAGTAATCTTATGAAGCTTTGTCTTGAATCTCAAGACATTTGGAGCGTTGTTGAAGACGGTGTTTCAGACTCCCGAAAATGAGGATCAATTGACGAATGCACAAAGGCAAACTTTGAGAACCGAAAGGCAAAAAGATCGAAAAGCTCTTTTCCAAATATATCAAGCCATCGAAGTTCCCGTCTATGAAAGACTAACCAAGGCAAGTAGTTCTATGGATGCATGGGAAATTCTACAAACAACCTATGCCGGGAAAATGAAGTAAAGAAGGTTCGTTTGCAATCTTTGAGGGCTGAATTCGAAAAATTGGAGATGAAAGAAAACGAAAAAATTGTTGAATATTTTACAAGAATCACCTCTCTTGTAAATCAAATGGCGACAAATGGCGAAGTCATGGAAATCCAAAGGGTTGTCGAAAAAATTATGCGAAGCTTGCCGGTGAAATTTGATCATGTTGTTGTGGCTATCGAAGAGTCACAAGATCTTTCATCAATGGCGTTGGAGAGTCTACAAGGATGATTGGAGGCGCACAAAGCAAGGATTCTTCAAAGAAGTCCTCAAATTTCTTCTTCGGATCAAGCATTAAAATCCCAAGTTACATTCACGGGAGGCCGTGGCTCGTTCCGTGGTCGTGGCCAAATAAGAGGAGGAAGAAACTCTTACAACAATTAGCGTGGACAAGCCAAATCAAATGATGAGGCGAAAGAAGAGGAGAGATATTTTCCGAACAATTTTCAAAGAGGAAGAGGCCGAGGACGAGGATAATATAAAGGTACAAGGCCTTACGTTGAGTGTCATTATTGTCATAAACCGGGACACAAAATCAATGATTGTTTGGAAAAATATCCAGAAAAAAGGCAAGAAGTTGGTTATTTGCATGAAAATATGGAGACTTTATTGATTGCATCTAACGGTAGCTTTGAAAATACTTGGTATTTGGATAGTGGTGCGAGCAAGCACATGACGGGGAATAAAAAATTATTCTCAAATCTTGTCGAAGCTAGCCATGGGACAGTTACGCTTGGAGATGGATACACCTACGCATTAGAAGGTGTTGGAGAAATTGTCTTCAAAACAAAATCCGGAAAAATCGAAACAATGTCCGAGGTTTACTATGTACCTAACTTGGCAAGTAATTTGCTAAGTGTTGGTCACTTGATGAAGAAAAGTTTCAACATATTTTTCGACGACTTCACTTGCGTTTTGAAAAAGAAGGATCAACACATTGCAAATATCGGTATGACCGGAAATAATATTTTTCCGATCAAACTTGATAATTTTGAAGCCTCTTGCCATTTAACTATGAAGGACGACGTTTCAAAGTTGTGGCATGACCGGTTCGGGCATCTTAATTTCCAAAGTTTGAATGAGTTATCAAACAAGGAAATTGTTCAAGGATTGCCGAACATTAAAGCCATGGACGAAATTTGTGAAGAATGCCAATTGGGGAAGCAACACCGAGTGTCATTTCCTTCCAAGTCAAATTGGAAATCAAAGTCACCATTGGAGCTCATTCATAGTGACCTTTGTGGACCATTTCAAGTTCCCTCTATCGGTGGTAATCTGTATTTCTTGTTATTTATTGATGATTTTACAAGAAAAGTTTGGGCTTATTTTGTGAAAGAAAAATCCGAAACTCTTTCATGTTTCAAAGATTTTAAAATCCAAGTTGAGAAATTTTCCGGTTTCAAAATAAAAAATTTGAGGAGTGATCGTGGTGGAGAATATTTATCTTCTTTATTTGAAGAATTTTGTCGAATCCATGGGATTAGACATGAATTGATGGCCCGGTATACACCAGAAACAAAATGGCGTGGCGGAGCGAAAAAATCGAACAATCATGGATATGGTTCGGTGTATGTTGAAAAAGAAGAATATTCCATCGGAGTTTTGGGCTGAAGCGGTCGCTTGTGCGGTTTATTTGATCAACCGATCACCGACGAAGAGCTTGGAGAATTCTACTCCAAATGAGGTGTGGTATGGTAAGAAGCCAAATGTTAGCCATCTTAAAACATTTGGTTGTCTTGCATATTCACATATTCCAAATGCTATGAGGACCAAGCTTGACGATAAAGCCGAAAAATGCATTTTCATTGGGTATTGTGAGAGGTCAAAAGCTTACAAGCTTTACAATTCTCAAACGAAAAAAATTGTGATAAGTCGGGATGTTCGTTTTGATGAAAAGTCCTCTTATGATTTTTCAAAAAATTCAGAATCATTAACTTGGCCGACCCTTGGAGACGAAGAAGGTTATTCTCAAGCAATGCAACCAAATGATGGTGAAAATGAATCTCCACAAAATTCACCATCACCCCCGCCAAGAAAAACGAGGAGTTTGAGAGAACTCTATGATGAAACGGAGGAGGTGAATGCAACAAATCCTATTTTCTTTGCATTCTTTGCCGGGGAGGATCCAATCTCTTTTGAAGAAGCCTCTAAAGAAGAAAAGTGGAATCAACCGATGAAAGAAGAGATCAAGGCAATTGAAAAAAATGAAACTTGGAAGCTCACACCTTTACCTTCACACAAATCTCCTATTGGTGTGAAATGGGTGTTCAAAACAAAAAACCAATCTTGATGGTTCCATCAACAAATACAAGGCGATGCTTGTTGCAAAAGGATACAAGAAAAAAGAAGGAGAAGACTTCAATGAGGTATTTGCTCCCGTTTCAAGACTTGATACAATTCATTTAATTATCTCTCTTGTGGAAATTTTCATGAAGCCACTTGGAGGTCCCGTTTTTTCGAAAAATGTGGAAGGTTTGGGAGTCAAAAGCAAATTCAATTTACGGGAGGCAATGTTGGAATAAATTGAATTAATGTGAATTCAATATTGGAATTAGTGGCAATTCAATGCTGGAAGAAGTGGGCATTCAAGCTGGAAGAAGTGGGCATTCATGTTGGAATAAGTGGAGATTGAATGTTGGAATAAATGGATATTTGAAGCACCATTGTCTATGAAAGAATTTATGGTCCCGAATTCGTTTAATACAGATGTGTTGTCCAAAGTGTTATGACACTTGAACAAACATACAGCGGAAATATAAAGACAAAACAACAATACTCAGAATTTAAAAATGTTCACAAGTAAAGACTTGTGAACTTGCCCTTTACAGGACGGAAAAATATATTAAAATCAGTATTCCAAGAATACAAACAGAAGAGGTGCGAAAACTTCTTCCTTATGAATGAATCTTTTTCAAGATCATTCTTACAATCAAATCTAGATACTAAAAGAAAAATATTAAAAATTCTAGATTTCAAAGAATGTACTCATAAGGAGTACGTAAAAACAGATCCTAGAAAACACTCTAAAGTTCTCGAGATTAAAACTTCAGCTCTCTTTTTGTTCTCTCGAAATCTGTACTAATCTTGAGTCTTGAGTTTGGTATTTATAGACTTGCCAAGCTTCCACTTCTCAGCCCATGATCTGCAAGAAAACCAACCACAAGAGCACTCAAGATAATGGGTTAGTGGGTTAGTTAGGAAGTTAAGATAAATTCCAGAATTAAATCCACTAAGCACTACTTAACCCACTAACTAAGATTTAGTTTAGAGTTTAAGAAAAGTTAAAAACACATTGTGAAATTAATTCACGTGTTTCAAACTCCCCCTTTTTAACTTTCTGATCAAAACTAAATCGTAGTCAAAGACTCCCCCTGAGATATTGCTTGAACTCCCCCTGAATTTGATAACATTTGAAAAACATAGAAAAAATAAATTAAAACCAAATTCAGCAAGATAGTCCAACAAAAGAAATAACCAAAGTGCAGTCCTAAACAAAAGTTCAGAGGGAAAATAAACAAAACACAAACAAAAACAGAATATTGTTCATGAAAACAATCTAAAGTAAAATATCCAGAGTCTCCAAGGTCTCCTCAGTATCAGCTGCTGCTCCTCCATCACTAGATCCACTGCTTTCTTCTGCTCCTTGAGCTTCACCCTCTTTCTTTGCTTCCTCTTCATTAACTCCTTGCTCTCTACCTCTAGCATCCAAAGAGTGAGATGTTCCTGCTTCAGCTTCATGACCTTTTTCTCCCCTTTTTTGATCAGAAAGAGCCTTCTGAATCATCTCCACCATGGACTGATGATAGGTAATCTGAGCTAGAGAATGAGTAAGCTGCTGCAATAGAAGATCTCTAGGAACAGACACAAGGAGGTTAGAAGTGTTGTCAACATGAGGTGCAACACCCTCAGTACCAATGTTATTTTGACCTGATTCAGTTGAGAGAAAATTATCTCCATTCCAGGGAAGATCTTGAACATGAGGAGCTCTCAGAAAATTTTGAGAAACAGTGATCATGCCTTGTGGAGTGTGAATATATTCTGAGTCATCTTGGCCCAAATTTTGAGAGAGTAAAATGGAGTAGATGAGAGAAGGATAGGGAAGATGAGTGGAGGGTGAAATTTTCTGGGCAAGATGACCAATAGTATCAAATAACAGTTTACCAAAATCCACTGGTAATCCCATCCCCAATTTGTACATGAGTACAGCATGAGGTTTAGTTACCACAGAGACATTTTTGGATGGAATCCAATTCATCACTGTGAGTCTAAATAAGACAGAGTAAAAGGCAGTGAGTTGAGACACTTGAAATTTTCTTGGGTGTGCAGGCCAACTTCTTAAACGGTTTCCAGCAATAACTTTGCAAATCTCAGTAAAATCACCATAATTATCCTCATCAATCACAGTAGGAGTTTGTAAATGAGAGTTGATAATTTTGGGAGAAAAAGAAAAGATGGCATTGCGCACAAAAACTTTGCCAAAGTTTGGAGAGTTTTTCTTTAAAAAGGAGGTTTGCAAATTGGCATAAAATTCCTTCACAACCAAGGGATCATAAGAGCAGGCAATCTCAACTAGGTTAAGGATTTTTCTTTGGTGAAGAAAAGCAGTTATCCTATGCCTATCAAATTCTTCCTTAGAAATTTTCTTTTCCTCAATGAATTGACAATTCATGACTTGAGGACTCAACAGTGAATCAGATTCAAAATAAAAATGAGGACTGAAGGCATTGGTTACCTCAAAAGGGGTTGAAAAATTCTTCCCATCCAAGTCTGGTTCTTCTTTTTCTGAGGAGTCATCATCTTCTGAATCTTCAAGCTCATCAGGGACATATGCTGGTTCAGGTGATGCAGCAAGTGGAGCAACACCTTCTTCCTGCTGAGAAGAGTCTTCAGAGGATTCACTGTCAGAATCAGAGGAGGGTAATTTTTTGCGAAAAGCAGCTAGAGGAACCTCCCAGCTGTCATCACTTTTCTCTGGTTCTTCAGCCTGAGGAGGAGTTGCATCTGCTTGAACTGCTGCTTCTGCCAGGGTTTCCAGAGGATCTCCATGAGGTGCTGATGGAGTTTCTTCTGTAGTGGTGAAATCTTGAGCATCCACAGATGGAATGTCTACATGCTCTGCTGATGACATTCCAGAAAAATCAGGCATTTCTTCATCCTAATAAGGGGCAGCATCCTCAGCAGCATTCTGAGGAACATTTGCTGATGCATCTTCTGGAGCATGTGCAGCAACACTGTTAAGTGTATATTTATACACTTAATTGTACCTTTTAATTGGAGCTTTTGATGTGTTTTTACGATAATTGGTGCTTAATTTGGTTATTATTTGTATTTAAGGGACAAATTGAAGAATTGGAAAAGTATGGGGTCAAAACTGCAATTTTGGAGAAAATATGGGCCAAAAGTGAAAAAATCAAAATTCTGAAGATTTAAAGCTCGGACCCCCGTCCCAGTTTTAGTGCAAATCGTGGGACCCCCGTCCGAGACTCCGAAATTGCGCAGAAAAGGGATTTTAATTGCACAAGGAAACTGCCTTCTTCCCCAAGTTCTTCACCCTATATAAGACCAAGTCAGGCACACAATTGGGGGTCTTCTTTTCGATCTTTTACCTTTTATTTTTATTTGGAGTTTTTATCTTTTCTACACGCAATCGAGGAGCAAGAGAACGAAGACGAAGACTTGACGAATCTTCATCCTAGTTTCCCTTTTCCTTTTCTTTTCTGATTTTTATGAATTTCCGTATTTTTATTATGCTTTTCGTTACGAACATGAGTAGCTAAGTTTTTATTCTAGGATTTTATTGGAACCCTATGTGGTGATTCGAACCTCTTATTCGACTTTTATGCAAGTTTAATTTTTCGATTATTTCTTCTATCTTGATCTTATTTAGTGCATGAGCGTAGCTAACTTATGTTGCTATTTGTTATTGTTAGAATTGATTGACAGATCGTTTTAATAATTAGAACAGGGATAGAAGAGCCTTCGAGTAGTTTTTCACCGAATGCGTGTGTTGATTGCATGTATTATCGTAGACATACAGATAATACCTTAGGTAGCCGTTTGCGAGACTTGTTATTTAATGCTTTATTTATATTAGGTTTGCATAGGCATATAGTGAATCTTTTATGAATAATAGGTTTATAGCGCAGCGACAGCTGGTTATGAATAATTTCGTGTCTTGGGTTAATAATCGGGAATCGTAACTTGCATAATAGAAGATTAGTTGGGTGAAGAATTATCGCATAGGGGGAAGATAAAATCCTAGATCCGTTTATTATTGATATTTTCTCGTGATTACTTGCTTTCTCAATTAGTTTAATTTATTTAGTTAATTAATTTGACAACCCTGCGTAGGCTGGATAAAAATAACAATTGTGAGAATTTGGTACTTAGGATTAAATAATTTGCGTATTCCCTGTGGGATCGACATCCGACTCTCACGAGTCTACTTTACTACTTGTTTGCGATACGTACACTTGCGTGTTGGTATTTAGCACCCAACAAGTTTTTGGCGCCGTTGCCGGGGAATACGGCTAAATTATTTATTTATCCTAATATTAAATTTGAGCAATTTTTCTTACTTCAGCCATTTTTTTTTTTATTTGTTTAATTATTTTATTTTTATTTTGTAGGTACTTTTTATGCGAAGAGGACACGATACGAGCTTGCTACCTCTCGATCCCGAAATTGAGCGAACGTTTAGGCAAGCCAGGAGAAATCAAAGGTTAGCTCAAAACGCTCCCGCAACAATGGAAGAAGAGATTAACCGTGGGGAAGGTGACCAAAGGCGCCCACCGAATGCGGCAGGAGAAATCGTCAACGAGCAAAACCAACGCCAGCTAATTAATCCACCACCTCGTCAACGAGCCTTGCATGAGTACACCGTTCCGACACTAAATGGGTTTCAATCAAGTATCCAGCAGCCCCCCATTGAAGCCAACAATTTCGAAATTCGAGCGGGACTCCTCACTATGCTCCAAAACAATGGTTTATTCAGCGGATTGGCTCATGAAGATCCACATCTCCACTTGGTCAATTTTCTCGAGACGTGTGATTCGCACAAAATGAACGGAGTATCACCCGAAGCACTGCAACTCCGCCTGTTCAAGCATTCCTTACAAGGCGCAGCCCGAGAATGGTTACAAACTCGCGCACCGCATTCCATCTCGTCTTGGGCCCAACTAGCACAACTTTTCATGAACACATACAACTCCCCAACAAAAACTGAGAGAATCCGGAGAGAAATTCAAAATTTCATACAAGAAGCCGGTGAAGCACTATTCGAGACGTGGGAGCGGTTCAAACAGCTAGTAAGGAGGTGCCCGAATCACGGACTTCAAGAGTGGCGCCAACTGCAAATATTTTACGATGGGCTGCAAGACAACTCAAGGACAGTGCTCGACTCTGCAGCTGGAGGTATGTTCATGAGTTTGACCTATGACGAAGCATACGAACTTTTGGAGCGAATCGCCAGAAATAAATACATGCGGGCATCGGATCGGTCAAACAGCGGAGCCGTTAAAACGGGTGGAATTTTGGAGTTAGACGGGGTCACTGCAATCACGGCCCAGTTAGAAAAACTATCGAAGCAAGTAGCGGCTTTGCAGACTCAGCAAGTCCACACAGTCCAAGTTCCCGACCAACGCATAGAAGAAACGGAGTCTCTGAATTATGTGCATGACACCAACCGTCAACAGTGGAACCCGTACTCCAACACGTACAACCCCGGATGGAAGGATCACCCTAACTTTGGGTGGGGAGGAAATCAGCAAGGACCAAGGCAAACACCACCTCAAGGTCAACCGCCTAATTATTCACGACCAGCGCCCGGCTTCCAAAATCCGCCTCAAGCTCAACCTCAAGGCGGAGATCTCGCAAACATCTTGGCACAGTTCATGACAACCACCCAAGCCTCCATCCGAAACTTGGAAACACAGATGGGTCAACTTGCAACCCAACTAACAGCGAGGCCATCGGGAGCACTGCCATCAAACACGGAAGATCCTCGGAAGAACAACATCGAGCAGTGCAACGCTGTAAGTTTAAGGAACGGGAGACAATTGGAGGAGGCCCCACGAAAGGAGAAGCAAAACACAGTAATTGAGGAGCCGAATGTGATTTGGAAAAAGGAAGCAACTCGTAAAGAACCACCATCACCCACAGTGAACTCGCGAGTCCCTCAAGTCCCATATCCTCAAAAGCTTAAAAAGAAGAAGCTCGATGCCGAACACCAAGGATTCTTGGACAAGCTGAAGGAAATCCACATCAACATTCCGTTTATCGAAGCCATTCAAAAGATGCCAAAGTGGGTGAAATTCCTCAAGGAGCTCGTGACAAAGAGGAATAAATTGCAAGGGAACGAGATCATCCAACTCACGGAGCAATGCAGTGAAATTCTTGTACGGCCTCTTCCACAAAAACTTGGCGATCCAGGTAAGTTCACTATCCCTTGCACTATTGGAGGTAGAAATTTTAGGTCACTCATTGATTTAGGTGCTAGCATTAACCTTATGCCTTATTCCATTTACAAAAATCTTGGGTTAGGTGAGATTGAACCAACGGCTATAACTCTTCAATTAGCCGATAGGTCTTTAGTTTACCCAAAAGGTATTTTAGAGAATGTGCTAGTAAAAGTGAACAAATTTATCTTCCCTGTTGATTTCGTTATACTTGATATAGATGAAGATAGGGAAATACCTCTTATTTTAGGAAGACCGTTTTTAGCCACATCGAAAACTCTAATTGATTGTGCTAGTGGTGATCTTTCAATGACAGTGCATGATCAAACGGTTAAATTTAACGTTTTTAGCGCTAATAAAAATCCATGTGATGACAATGATTGTTATGCTATTGATCTTGTGGATTTTACAAATCATGAAGATTTTGACGTTTTGATCTTAGACCATGGGAAAGGATCTTTGAGTGCAGGAGATGGTGGCGGAAAAGATAGTCGGACGGAGCAAGTTTATTGTGCGAGCTCAATTTCAACTCCGCCGAGAGACAGTCAAAAGAGTTGGGGTGATAACAATGATGAACGTGCAAGGTGGATGTGGCCACCTAAAGAACCAAACGAGCATTATTGGGGAGAGGAATTCAATCGCCAAGTGACTTCGGTCACGTTAGCTTGAACAAAGAAGCAAACAAAGTCCGGCTGAAGACTTTAAACTTAGCGCTTCTTGGGAGGCAACCCAAGCTTTATTGTTTTTCGTAGTTTTCTTTAATTTTTCGTTTCGTTTTATAAATCATAAGCATGCATTCTAATTTATTTATTTGAATTTTAACTTTTCAGGGTCGAAAACATGATCGGGGAATCCAGACGACCGTCCGCAAAAAAAAAAAAAAAAAAAAAAAAAAAAAAAAAAAATTTGCAGCACTGCATTTGAGACGGCCGTCCCAAAATATGCCTATTTTGTGGGACGGCCGTCCCACAACCAGGAAGAAAAAAAAAATTCGGACGGCCGTCCGAAAATCAGCACAAAAACCGGGACGGCCGTCCGACGATTTTTAGGGCGTTTTAACTTTCAAAAATTAGATTCTTTTCCCCATTATTTCCTAAACCTTCCTCTTTCCTTCTATCAAACTCCCACACACAAATCGAGGCTAGAGAATCGAACCAAATTCTCCAAAATCTACTCATTCAAGGCACGCCCACAAGGTGTTCGACAAATTGCTCCAACCAAGTTTGGGGGTCGATTCTCGTCTAATTTTTACCGGCACCCAATCTTGAGCCCGTACCCGAGCTTTCCGATGAGGACGAGCGTGAGAGAGTGAGGGAGGAGCACCCCGATCACACCGACTCCGAATAAATCAGGTGTTTTCTATCCTTAAAACTTTGTGCTAATTTCGTTGAGGGCAACGGAAATTTTAAGTTTGGGGGTGAGAAACATGTTTTTGTGCTTATTTGTTTTAGTTTGCATGCATTAGGTCTTATTCGTTTTTATTGTTTTTCTCGTTTTTTTCGGAATTAAAAAAAAAAAAAAAAAAAAAAAAAAAAATTGCTTGAGTCGAATGCATCGATGATTTATGATGATGGGAGATGGTCAATGTTTGATGATGAAATTGCTTGCTTTATGTGATAAGGAATGAGTATTTGTTTAGCTTTCGATTCAACGGAACGTAGAAGTGAATTATTGCTAGTAATCACACCTTATGCATTGCTTTGGTTGAATGTTTTGCATTTTAAATTTGGAATTTATTTGTGCTCAATCATGCTTTGTTCGGTTTTAAATCCCACCTTAAGACATTTATGATACGAAGTGTTGGGTAGTAAGCGATTTGCGATGTGATTTGGGCCATCTGTGAACCGTTTGAGCCTTTCAAGCCTACCTTTAAATTTGTATCCTTAGAACCTTGATTTGAGCCTCGGTGAGAAAAGGTGTTCTTTCTTTAAGCCAATATGTGGAAGGTAGAAAAGTGGAGATTTTTTAATAATTATCCCTTGGAGTCGGTAGAAATGTTTTATAAGATCTTTCTTCTTCTTCTTCGAAAAAAAAAAAAAAAAAAAAAAAAAAAAAAAAAATAGATATATATGCGCATCTTCATATATATCTATATATCTAAATTCTTCGATTAAAAAAAAAAAAAAAAAAAAAAAAAAAGAAAAAAAAGAAGAAGAAGAATAGATTAGAAGGGAGAAATAAGGACTAGTTGTTGAATTGTGTTGAAAACTCGATCCATTGCCTCAAGGGCAAAAGTGTTGACGTGTGAATTTTGGAGAATCGAGTTTATTAAAGTCCCTAGAGGTGAATTTATTGTTTCAAACGCCTAGCTTTCAAATTTTGGCGTAATCACCTCAATTCAAGAAAATTAGCCACACATTCCCATATTACCTACCTCGGACCAAAGAGCCTAACAATTGAAAGCCACAAAGCCCCAATGATCCCAATAGCTTATTGTTCAATATTAGTTGAGTAAAATAATTTGGTGAGTATTTGGAGTCATATATATGCATGTAAGTATAAATTCTGTCTATCTTTAACTTGCAAATATTGGATACTTGAAGCAATTGTATGATTTGTGATTGTTGGTAATGGTGAGTGACTAAGTACCGTTGAATGTTAAACTTGCGAATACCTAGGAATTATCATCATAATTGCAAGTTCTGAAAACGCTAAGTTGACCCATCGATCTATGTAATGAGATGTATGGTTTTGTTTTGTGCTATTAATTTGATGTTACTTGAGGACAAGCAAAAGTTCAAGTTTGGGGGTGTGTTAAGTGTATATTTATACACTTAATTGTACCTTTTAATTGGAGCTTTTGATGTGTTTTTACGATAATTGGTGCTTAATTTGGTTATTATTTGTATTTAAGGGACAAATTGAAGAATTGGAAAAGTATGGGGTCAAAACTGCAATTTTGGAGAAAATATGGGCCAAAAGTGAAAAAATCAAAATTCTGAAGATTTAAAGCTCGGACCCCCGTCCCAGTTTTAGTGCAAATCGTGGGACCCCCGTCCGAGACTCCGAAATTGCGCAGAAAAGGGATTTTAATTGCACAAGGAAACTGCCTTCTTCCCCAAGTTCTTCACCCTATATAAGACCAAGTCAGGCACACAATTGGGGGTCTTCTTTTCGATCTTTTACCTTTTATTTTTATTTGGAGTTTTTATCTTTTCTACACGCAATCGAGGAGCAAGAGAACGAAGACGAAGACTTGACGAATCTTCATCCTAGTTTCCCTTTTCCTTTTCTTTTCTGATTTTTATGAATTTCCGTATTTTTATTATGCTTTTCGTTACGAACATGAGTAGCTAAGTTTTTATTCTAGGATTTTATTGGAACCCTATGTGGTGATTCGAACCTCTTATTCGACTTTTATGCAAGTTTAATTTTTCGATTATTTCTTCTATCTTGATCTTATTTAGTGCATGAGCGTAGCTAACTTATGTTGCTATTTGTTATTGTTAGAATTGATTGACAGATCGTTTTAATAATTAGAACAGGGATAGAAGAGCCTTCGAGTAGTTTTTCACCGAATGCGTGTGTTGATTGCATGTATTATCGTAGACATACAGATAATACCTTAGGTAGCCGTTTGCGAGACTTGTTATTTAATGCTTTATTTATATTAGGTTTGCATAGGCATATAGTGAATCTTTTATGAATAATAGGTTTATAGCGCAGCGACAGCTGGTTATGAATAATTTCGTGTCTTGGGTTAATAATCGGGAATCGTAACTTGCATAATAGGAGATTAGTTGGGTGAAGAATTATCGCATAGGGGGAAGATAAAATCCTAGATCCGTTTATTATTGATATTTTCTCGTGATTACTTGCTTTCTCAATTAGTTTAATTTATTTAGTTAATTAATTTGACAACCCTGCGTAGGCTGGATAAAAATAACAATTGTGAGAATTTGGTACTTAGGATTAAATAATTTGCGTATTCCCTGTGGGATCGACATCCGACTCTCACGAGTCTACTTTACTACTTGTTTGCGATACGTACACTTGCGTGTTGGTATTTAGCACCCAACAAACACCTTCAGGAACAGAATGTTGAGAGGCTGCTGTTGCCATGCTGGGCTGTGACGTCTCCCCCTGAGTTGATGCTGGGGAAGGTGAGTTGTTGGATGAAGACTCGGAGGAGCTGGAGGACAAGGCTTGAGCCTGTGGTGCATCGAAGGTAGGATCCCCTGCTTCATCATCAGTTTCTTCATCTACCAGATGAAGACCTCTTCGTGGATTTGACCGAACTGGAGTGCGGCTACCTCTGCCTCCTCTTCTTCCACCTCTGCTTCCTCTCCGGGGAGAGTTTTCTCCTCTCCGGCGTTGTGGCACTGCAGTATTCAGATCTGGGAAAGGGTTTGTGCGCTTGGACCGGCGCGTTGGAAACCTTCCGGCGGTGGAAGAGGGACCCACAAAATCGAAGTTGTCTGGGTCAATCGGGTTCAGCTCGTCGCCGGGCTCAATGTAGCTGATAGGAAGAGCATCAAGGTTGACCGGATGAACGATGATGGCTAGATTTGGGTCTGCCACTTCAGGTGCTGCAGCATCGTTGTGGGCATCATCATCGGCGGCTGGAAGAGGATTTCTAGGTGGGGATACCATGATACAGTAGATAAAGGAAAATAGCTTCTTTGTGCTTTTGATTTTTGAGTGTGAGTTTTTGAGAAAAGAAGCACTAAATTTATAAGCCCTAATTTTTGCTGAAGAAAGAAAGAAAAATTGAAGTGGAGAAGGTGAAGAAGTGGTGTCCGTTTTTCTTGGGGAGAGTGTGATTAAGGAGAATAAAATTTCCTTGGCAGTTTAAAGAAGAACCGTGACACATGGCACAATAAGGAGTGGACTTAGTGGAAAAATAAGGGATTAACCCATGTACCCATAACCCATATAAATAGGGATAATTCAATAAAAATAAAAATAAAACCGTAGCACTCATGAAATATTCACAAAAATAGAAAAACACATTTATTAATGATTAATAGTGAGAAAAATTTGCTGACAGGCATAGATACAATTATATATATTTATTATATTTCTTTATATATATATATATATATATATATATATATATATATATATATTTTTTTTTTTTTATTTATTTTTTATAATATATATATATATATATAAACTCTTATTTTCAAGTCAAACAATTCACATGGAACATGATCAAGTGTTCAGTTTGAAGGTTCCTCAGTTACTAAGATATGACTATCAAAATAGAGGAGTTTTACTTATGTGAGTGTAGTTATTGGCTAAATGTTTACATGAAGCATGATCACGTTTCAAGGTGAAAGACTTCCAGTTACTGATTTAGAAAATAATACATCACAGTGAAGTCATTATTTAATGAAGCTAATGCTTCAGTAAATTGTGTTGCAGCTTAAGATATTTGATGAGGTGCTGCAACACGTTTCAGGACATGTTTATTGAGTACACATCCCGAGAGATTTTCTGAGTTTTGAAAACCTTTCATAATCTAATGCCTTTGTAAAGATGTCAGCCAGCTGATCTTCTGTAGGAATGTACTTTAAGCACACAATATTTTTCTCAACTATATCACGAATAAAATGATGTTTAATATCTATGTGTTTAGTTCGTGAGTGTTGAACAGGATTTTTTGAAATGTCAATAGCACTTGAATTATCACAATATATGGTCAGGGTATCACTGGCTAACCCATAATCCCCCAACATTTGTTTCATCCAAATTAGTTGACCACAACACCCTCCAGCAGCTACATATTCTGATTCAGCTGTTGAGAGAGATACACAGTTTTGCTTTCTACTAAACCAAGAAACTAGATTATTCCCCAGAAAGAAACATGCACCTGAGGTGCTTTTTCTGTCACTAATATCCCCAGCCCAATCAGAATCACTAAAGCCTATCAAGTTTGTATTTGTGTCTTTGAAAAACTGAATCCCTAAGTCTACTGTACCTGCAACATACCTAATAATCCTCTTCACAGCTTTAAGATGAGTGACCTTGGGATTAGCTTGATATCTGGCACACACACAAACACTAAACATAATGTCAGGCCTGCTTGCTGTTAGATACAGAAGGCTTCCAATCATGCTTCTGTAGAGAGTGTTGTCGACATCTTCTGCAACATCATTTTTAGACAGTTTTTGGCTGGAACCCATTGGAGTTTTCATGTGCTTGGCTGATTCCAACTCAAACCTTTTGACCAGATTGAGAGCATACTTCTTTTGATTCACAAACATTCCTTCACCTGTCTGTTTGATTTGGAGTCCTAAGAAGTAATTCAGCTCCCCTACCATACTCATTTCAAAAGTGTGAGACATAGAATCTACAAAAGACTGCAAAAGGTTAGTACAAGTAGAGCCAAAAACAATGTCATCAACATATATCTGAACAATAATGATATGATGATTAGTTCTTCTAACAAACAAGGTTCTGTCTGCCTCCCCTCTTTTGAACTGTATTTCAAGTAAGAAGTCAGTGAGTCTTTGATACCAAGCTCTAGGAGCTTGTTTAAGACCATACAGTGCCTTCTTAAGCTTGAAAACATGATTAGGTTTGGCAGAATCTTCAAAACCCTTTGGCTGTTCTACATATGCTTCTTCATTTAAAACTCCATTCAGAAATGCACTTTTGATATCCATCTGATACAGTTTGATTTTAAGAAAGCAGGCTATAGCAAGAAGTAATCTAATAGATTCAATTCTAGCTACTGGAGCAAAAGTCTCATCAAAGTCTATACCCTCAATTTGAGTGTATCCTTGTGCTATTAACCTAGCCTTGTTTCTAACAACTGTACCTTTTTCATCAGTTTTGTTTTTGAAGATCCACTTAGTTCCTATCACATTTACATGGCTTGGTCTGGGAACTAAGTACCAAACATCATTCCTGATGAATTGATTCAACTCTTCATGCATTGCATTGACCCAGAATTCATCCTTCAGAGCTTCTGCAATATTCCTTGGTTCCACTGAAGACACAAAACAAGTGGTTCCAGTTACTGCACATTCAGAAGATAAATTTGCAAATCTTACCATATCTCTGTAGTTTACTCTCTCTTTTCTTCTGGTCCTTATTCCATCAAAGATATCTCCCACTACTTGAGTTGATGGGTGATTTTTCTGAATTCTGCTTGATGGTTCCTTTCTGCAGACATCAAAAGTTGGCTGCAATTCAGTCTCTGTAGGATGTGTTGAGTCAGATGTGGTGACACTTGGCTCAACACCTTCTTCTCTTAAGACTGGACTGTTTGTGTCTGGGCTCTCTGTGGTAGAAATGTCTTATTCTGTTGTTTCTCTTTCAGCAATTAAGTCATCAACTTCATCTTCAGCTGTTTTACTGCGGAGATCAGCAAAGTCATCAAATACCACATTTACAGATTCAATAATGGTTCGAGTTCTTAGATTATATACTCTATAAGCATGACTGTTATTAGAGTATCCCATAAATAAACTCAAATCACTTTTTGAATCAAACTTAGCTAGATGATCTCTATCATTTAGAACATAGCAGACACATCCAAACACATGCATGTATTCTAGATTAGGTTTCTTACCATAAAGAATTTCATATGAAGTCATCATAGATCCTAATCTTAGGTACACACGGTTTGAGATGTGACAGGCTGTGTTGACAGCCTCAGCCCAAAACCTCTTAGACAGATTTTTTGCACTCATCATCACCCTAGCCATTTCCTGGATGGTTCTGTTTTTTCTTTCAGCAATGCCATTTTGCTGAGGAGTTTTTGGAGCAGAAAATTCATGCTTTATACCCTTTTTATTACAAAATGCAACAAATAAAGCATTCTCAAATTCTTTTCCATGATCAGATCTTATCCTACGAACAGAAACTTGAAATTGAGTTCTAACAAACCTGTACAAATTTTTGAATACATCAAAAGTGTCTGATTTTTCTCTTAAAAAGTACACCCAAGTATACCTTGAAAAATCATCAACACACACAAAGACATATTTTTTACCACCTAGGCTTTCTACCTCTATAGGACCCATAAGATCCATATGTACAAGTTCAAAACAAATAGTGGTACCAACGTGTTGCAACACTTTGTGTGGTACTCTGGTTTGTTTTCCCTTCTGGCACATTCCACATATAGGAATGTCCTTGATCTTGAGATCTGGTACTCCTCTTATAGCATTGTACTTGTTGAGCAGCTTCAGATTCTTGAAATTTGTGTGGCCTAGTTTCTGGTGCCACAGCTCTACTTCACTTACTCTTGAGCTCTTGCATGAGATGGTGTCACCTGTTTGATAGCAATTATCCATTGATCTGGAACCGGTAAGTACACAATGATTTTGATTATCAAACACAGAACAACAGTATTTATCAAATTCTACACGTAGATCATCATCACACAATTGACTGATACTGATGAGGTTTGACCCCAATCCTTCAACATGTAAAACATTTGAGAGTTTTGGAAGCCCCTCAATACTGAGTGTTCCACGTCCAACCACTTTGCCTTTAGCTCCTCCTCCATAGGTTACACGTCCTCCATTAAGTGTGTGGTAGTTTGATAGAAATTCCTTTGTTCCAGTCATGTGCCTAGAGCATCCACTATCAAAGTACCATGAACCTGAAATGTTAGCATTTAAAGAGGTGTATACTGCCTTGCACAAAAGTTTACCTTTGGGAGTCCATATTTTACACTCCTTTTTGGTAAATTCTACCTTTTTCTTTGAGGTGTTCCTTGGAGTGATGTGGCTTATTTTGTACAACATTTTGTCACTACTGAGTTTCTCACAAAATGGACGAATGTGTCCTGGTGAGAAACAGTAATGGCAAACATAACCTCTTATTCTGGAGTCTGGAGTAGTGGCTGTGGACTTCCTACATTCCTTTCTGTTTGCACCCTTTTCTTTTACAAAAACAATTTCTTTCTTCTTAACTGGCTTTATTTGTTTTTTGAACCCTAGCCCTTCATGTTTGTAGTGCTTTTCCATTGACACAATCTCATCAAGTTTAGTTGTGCCAGTGTTCATCCTCTTGATTGCTAGGGTTGCCTTTTTGAGTTCATCTTTCACCTTTGCCAGTTCAAGATCCTTCTTGGTGATTCCAACCTCCAAATGTGTGATTGTTTCTTTGAGGGAGGAATTTTCCTTGTTGGCTGCATCTAGAGCTTGAGTCTTCTTCTCCAGGTCAAGAGCAAGTTTTCTACACATTTCTTCCTCATCACTAGTTGCTTCAATGCTGGATTCTGCTGCATTTAAAGAAATAGAGTTTAAACATGTATAATGATCAGTGTTTAACTCAGAAATTTCAGTTACTGAAAGTGTTTCAGAAAGTGTTGCAGCATCCAGGGAAACTCTTTGTGATTCTGTTTCAGAAGCATTTCCAGTGATATATCTGACAGAGAGAGCTTGTTTAGTGGATTGCTGTTCCTCTGTCTGTTCAGGTTGCTCTTCCTCCTCATCACTGACAGCACAAATCAAACTCATTCCTCTTCTTCTTAAGGTATTTGCACACTCATTTGCATAATGTCCAAATCCTGAACAAGCCCTGCATTTAATGTGATCTAAGTTAGGTGGTTCAGAATTTGAACGAACAAATGAAGAATTTTTAGAAGTGTTCTGAGAAGGTGTTTGAGAAAATGTTCTCTGTGAAGTAGATCTGTTCCGGGGCTGAGTTTGTCGATTTTGCGAAGAGCCATCTGGAAATAATTGTCTGGGCTTGATTCCACCTCGCCTGTATGCCCTATTGAATTTCTGAATTTGGAATGCAACATTGTTGAGACATTCCTCTGCATCATCATCAAACTCCGGAGCAACATCTTCTTTCTCCAATTCTGCCTGAAGTGCATTTGAGATAGCCTTTCCTTTCTCCTTTCTTTGATCTTCAAAGTTCATCTCTCTAGACTTTAGACTACCAATTAAGTCGTCCAGCCGTAGTGATGATGTGTCTTTGGCCTCCTCAATAGCAGTAACCGTCATGCTGAATCTTTCTGGGAGAGTTCTCAATACCTTATTCACCAGTGTCTCATTGCTTAAAGGACCACCTAAGGATTGAAATTCATTGGCTAAATCAATCAATTTCTCATTGTACTGAGAAATTGTTTCAGTTTCTTCCATTCTCAGTCTCTCAAATTTGGAAGAGAGTAATCTGAGCTTGGTTCTTCTGACACTATCTGATCCTTCACAATGTAGCTGTAGAACCTCCCATGCATCCTTTGCAGAAGTGCATACTGAGATCAATTTAAACATTGTTAAATCTACTGAATTGAAGATTGCATTCAACGCCTTGGAGTTTTGATTGGCATTTGATAGATCATCTGCTGTCCACCGTAACTCTGGTGTTGGAAATACATCCCCATCTGTATCTGTGATTGTTGGTGCCTTCCATCCAGTGAGAATGGATCTCCAGGCTCTCTCATCAATGGCTTTGATGTATGCCCTCATCTTGACTTTCCAGTAGGTGTAGTTTGTGCCGTCGAGTACAGGAGGTCGCATAGAAGCAGTCATCTGAGTATCCATCACGAATTCGTTTCTGAAAAAATAGGAACAAACACTTAGTATACGTCAAGTGTTGGCTCTGATACCAATTGAAAGAATTTATGGTCCCGAATTCGTTTAATACAGAGGTGTTGTCCAAAGTGTTATGACACTTGAACAAACATACAGCGGAAATATAAAGACAAAACAACAATACTCAGAATTTAAAAATGTTCACAAGTAAAGACTTGTGAACTTGCCCTTTACAGGACGGAAAAATATATTAAAATCAGTATTCCAAGAATACAAACAGAAGAGGTGCGAAAACTTCTTCCTTATGAATGAATCTTTTTCAAGATCATTCTTACAATCAAATCTAGATACTAAAAGAAAAATATTAAAAATTCTAGATTTCAAAGAATGTACTCATAAGGAGTACGTAAAAACAGATCCTAGAAAACACTCTAAAGTTTTCGAGATTAAAACTTCAGCTCTCTTTTTGTTCTCTCGAAATCTGTACTAATCTTGAGTCTTGAGTTTGGTATTTATAGACTTGCCAAGCTTCCACTTCTCAGCCCATGATCTGCAAGAAAACCAACCACAAGAGCACTCAAGATAATGGGTTAGTGGGTTAGTTAGGAAGTTAAGATAAATTCCATAATTAAATCCACTAAGCACTACTTAACCCACTAACTAAGATTTAGTTTAGAGTTTAAGAAAAGTTAAAAACACATTGTGAAATTAATTCACGTGTTTCAGTCTAGATGTATAGACAATTGTCTTTTGATTTTCCTAAGTATTAAATTAGAATTAAAAGAGTTGTTAGCCTATGAGTTATTTTGTAATTTATTAGTAGATTAATGTACTCCTCACTTTAAATATGGAGTGCTAGAGATCATTGTAAGCAAGACAAAAAAACAAAAAGAAAAGTAATTTTTTCATCCACAAGACACTAGTCTTTTACTTTCCCTACTCAAAAATATTATTTTTTCAAGTCTTCACAAAAATTACTAAAATCCAAATTCGGGATTAATCATTTTTATCCTATCCTGGTGCCTAAAAAAATGTTCTAACCTCCCACCCAATACCCCTGGGTCCGCCCCTGAGGATGAGGATTGGCGACGACACATATACTTCAATATGGAGAGATTGTGGTTATCAGGTGGCAACAATCTTAGGATTATTACGAAATGCCATAGATATACTTTCTTCTCGGACAAGATGGGTGATTTAATTGACCCACCTTGTCGAGGAAGTATTGGTCAGTCGATCATGACAGGATTAAGGCCGGTCAAGTAGGAAGATTTTGGGTAAAGATACTATCATCTGGAATTTGTCAAAAACGGGGCATTTTACCGTACGAACTTGCTAAACTGCCATAATGTTGCAACCGGCATGAGAGCAACATAACATGGACAATCGGGCAGGCTCATTCGGTGGCATATCTAAACCATCTAGGAAATTTATCTGGAATTTGAAGATTGCTCCCAAGATTCGAGTTTACATATGGCGCGCTTTTGTTTGGATACTCTGCTAACTAATGTGGAATTATTTCAACACATAATTTGTCAATCTCATTTTTGTTCTATCTGTTATTACAAAGGGAAGACGCTATCAAGCATTGTCGTGGAATGTGCGGTGTGTGGAAATCTCATCCGCTTAATATTGATATTGATGAATCTCCTTCCCTTTGGTGTTGACTTGAATTTCTTTGGAATTCGCTTGGAAATGATGAGTTCTTGTCGTCTTTTAGTTCTTTTAGTTTAACTTGGGTTAAGAGACAAGACAACCGCCTTGCTCGTGCTCTTTCTTATTCTACGAATTTTGTAAGTTGGGAGGTCGCTTGCGTTAACCCCAATTTGGCTTCTATTGCCTAATAAATTTGATTTCTTGTAAAAAGAAAATTGATGTTCTCGCTAAATAAGTATAGAGAATCGTGACTTAACCAAATATATATAATCTCGGCAAAAATTATGTGGCTATTGGAAGGAAAACTTCAGGATGTTTACAAGACGCCCAATCCATATAGCCTTACAAAATAAGGTTGCTGACTTAATTGATCTGAAAATTTCATGTGCTCTTGTGGAATGGAGAATATATATTTGGAATAGACCACTTTTTGATAAATTTCACGAGGGACTATATTCTCAATTTTTTTTTTTATTGTGGGTGGAATTTCTTATGCGATCGATTGATACGAAACGTAAATATTGTGCCCGACAATTTTGGTCATTTTTAGACAACATGGGATAACCAAAACAAATAATTTCTTCTTGCTTTCATTTCATTATTTTCACAATTGTGTTTTCTCCTCTGTTAAACGTGTCGGAAATGGTCTAGCTAATGATATCGCAAAGTCATATGATATCTATTACTCCCTCTGTCCCATATTATATGTCTTTTTAGAAAGTTTTTTTGTCCCAAATTATTTGTCATTTTAGATTTTCAATGAAGCATTAATTGTATTATTTTCGATTTTACCCTTAATCACTCCTAATTAATTAATTGAGAATCAATTAAATGTCGAGGATATTTTAGTAATTGTATTTGTTTTTTTACTATAATCTATGCACATTTATTGATTTTCTTAATATTTGCAAAACAACCCAAAACGACATTTAAATTGGGACAGAGGGAGTATCGTAAAGGTTTCAACCTTCCTTTGAACTTGGCAAGATTTGTTCAATAATTAAATTATAAAACTTCTCAATATTCCTCCCCTCAAAAAAAGAAAAAAACACTTTTGGGGAATGTAGAAGCTAGTTACTAGTTCCAAAACCAAAATATAAATACCCTAAAGCTATTTATTTGTCAAGCCATAAATTTATTGCATTGCTGATTTGCTTCACAAGCACATAGTTCACAACATATAACAACCCCTTCAATACATGTGAGGAATTCAAGTGACAAAATCAGGTCACAAATATTAAAAAAAAAAATGTATGTTATTATTTTCACATATATATATATGTGTATATATATGTTAATAATTATTG
Source organism: Erythranthe guttata (assembly GCF_056151865.1). NCBI lineage: Eukaryota > Viridiplantae > Streptophyta > Magnoliopsida > Lamiales > Phrymaceae > Erythranthe > Erythranthe guttata. Next base: position 15,163,870 of record NC_142540.1, read on the forward strand.
AAACTCGAAGTACTGAGCTCGCTACCGCCAAGCTTATTGTTCCATCTCCTTTGTGCTTCAATGAAGCTAAGGCTTAGATGAGGTCCCATCGATACGCTTGTTCCACTTTCATCTTCATTCATCATTGAATTCATCCTGAACCATTACAAAAAAACATTTTTTGCAAGTTTATAATTTATTAGGATCCGATCGAAACAATAAATTATTATATAATTCAAATGAAGAAGTTTAATTATCTAATTAAATTTAGAAATACATTTGATATTTACCCGTTATCGTTCCTATTGATGGACTGATCAGTTACGGAAGTTGTATCCTCCATCTCGACTGCTACTGTTTCCTGCAACTATATACCAATTTAACTGATAATTTTATGAATATATTTACTACGGCTGGTATTGGATGATTAGATCATATTGAAAGTAGCATTTTTTGGAAAATATAATTTTTTTATTTTATTTTGTGAAAGTGAAAAATTAATTCAAAAAATATTTGGAAAACAAAATTAGATATTGAAATTTATCAAGGATTAGAATGAAATAACTTAGTCCAAAATCTGGGCATTTCTCGGGTCATCAATCATCATAGGCAGAATTCAAAATTTAAAATCGGACTAATTGTATTTTAAATATAATTCTGATTTTGATCCAATTTTTCTTTTTTCCTTATTCCTTTTTTTTTAGAAAAGCGAAAAAAACTGGAAATCACTTCAACAAATAATATTTATAGTGATAACATAAATTAAATTACCTCAATATTTTCGGTGGTTTCATGAACAAGCTGGTTTCCTAGCAGTTTGGCCTACAAAGATGTAAGAATTAGTAGAAATGCCTTGCATGCATGAATTCAACGATATAAATAGCACAACACAATGAAGTGAAAAAAAATAATTGTGAACTATATATATCAGGGTTCTCTTTACAATTTACATGTTTGTTTGGTCATCAAATTTTAGTAATAAAACAAATGACAAATAAATGCTTCTTTTTTCTTCTATTACAAGAAATTCATTTCATTGAAATTATTAATTGTGCTCCTTAGTTATAAACAATTCTTAGGTAAATATTATCGTGACATCAATTACAATTATATATCAGCACATATATAAGTAATGTTATGAAATACTAATTTTGCGAACCACTGCCAACCAACCATATAGGTGCACTGGGTAAACCTACACTATCGTATAATATTTTGCAAAATCATACGAGAAACGTAAACCATACTAAATTAACCATATGTAACAATCTCGACCTAGCGCGCACATACATATATATGTATAGTTGTGTATAAATTTACGATAAAGACAGAAAAACGCACCTTTGACAATTGTATACGCTGAATTGCGCTTGTAAGATACTGCTGGAAGACTCCAGCTTCAAGAATTGAACTGATTTTGTCTACATCAGGTTCATAATACCTGTCAAAATAAAATTAAATTAAAGGAAAGAAATAGCGAAAATAAATTTATTTTCTCTGTAGTTTTTTGTTTTTCATAAATTTGTAATAACGAAACAAATAATAAAAAGATAATTAACCTCATTTTCTCCTGCGACTCGCGTTGTTTTCTATTGAGTTTATCCAACTTTTCTTCAAGATCCTGAACTCAATGAATTTTTAACATAAATCAAACGTTCAATGTAAACGGTTTTGCTAATAATATACATTAAAAAATATCCTGGAATTCATAATTACTGTATCGTAAAAATACTCGGTAGAATATTTATATTTGAATTAATATAATTTAATCGAGACTATAGATGAAAAATAAAATCGAGTGTTACCTCTATACTGAAGTAGTTGACCAGCAAACGAGAGAGCACACGGATTTTTTTACATGTGTAACAAACAAAAACGTTATTAATTAGAACTGTAGCAATAAACAATACCACGATATATAATAGCTCGTCAATTCGGAAAGACAAACGCCCACTCGGTTTATTCTGTGCTATATATCGGTTAATATACACTAGATATATTATTATCATTCACTCGCATACAAAAAATACACACGTCCATATATTTTTTTCGTCTATATTTCTTGCAAAATTACAAAATAAATATATCTCGTATAACGTCTACTAATGCTACACATGATGTCTTTACACGTGTGTATTTTATATGATATATTGTATGTAAATTTACGATATTTTGTATATATTATTATTGTGTTTCATTCCATATAATTAATATCTGCAAGATTATAAATGAGGAAAGGGGATTACATGGCTATCTTTTCGAGCATCTGCGCTTCGTACTTCAACTGCTTCAGCCTTCCGGACAAAAACTACACATGCAAATGTAATATATAAGCAAAAATATCTTTTACTTTTTGAATAATTTTTTTTCGAATCCAAATTCATTATTATTGTATGATTGCGTACGAACATACCTCTTCATTATTAATAGGTCTGCATGTCAAGAGAAAAACAATTTTAATTAGTGAAATGGTCAGAAGCAAAATGAAAATAAAATAAAATAATAATAATAATAAAATAAAAATGCTTCATTAAGATTATTTGAATAAAATTGATTTTACTATAAATGTCAGAATGTTTAGATTTTATTCTGAACTTTTTTTGAGTAATTATCATGAATTTGAAATTTGTAGTATAGTTAGTTATTTAAAATAAGAAAATCATCAAAAATTCTCGTAAATTCAAATCCTTCAATCCAAATACGATGGAAGCGAAAACGGAATGAGATCATAAACAATTGAAATTAATTAAGCACATACCCTCCTCTCAACTCATCAGGCCTGTCAACAAACCTAAGAAAGATATCCTCAACCCTGCTGAACAAAACATAAAATAAATAAGAAAACTCATTAATTCATAACTCAATTTCATATATTAAATCTTGAAAATAATTTAAAATTTAAAATTTTATCTCCCATTATATTAGTTTTAGGAAATGAAAAAAAAATTTAAAAATAAATAAATATGCCTCCTAGTTTAGGTTTTCGATCGGCTCATAAGCACTTATTTCCTCGACGGTACGATTTTATTTTTTTCATTGATCTTGAATACACACACAAAGTTTACCCAAGATCCAAAATATCATACTACTGAAAAATAAATAATAAATCTATAATTTATATTAAAAAGCAACATATATATATATATATATATATATATATATATATATATATATATATATATATATATATATATATATATATATATATATATATGTGTGTGTGTGTGTGTGTGTGTGTGTGTGTTTATGAACCTTCCGGTACTAGCAAAGCTGGTGAGTCGGCCGGTGGGCGAGAACATGATGAGGGCAACATCGGTATCGCATAAAACGGAGAGCTCGTTGGCCTTTTTGACGATGCCATCTTTGCGCTTAGCATACGTTACTTGACGGGAGGTCGGGTTCTCGATCCGCCTCATCGCAAGCTTTTTCCGACCCATGAGAGAAGGCTGAATTATATTAATCAATATGTGAAGAAGAAAATGATAAGAGAAGACTAAAGAATTTGGAATAAGTGGGGATATAGATATTATGACCTTTTTACCTTGTAAATAAAAGAGTCAACTAGTAATTTAATGTTGAACCAAGCCACAATATAAATGACTTTTGTCAAGTGTGGATAATCAATTATGGGGAATCTGGTTCTGCAATTGGTATGAGATTTTGATTTGCACAAGTGTTGGTGACTTTGTGAGTATGAATTCAATTACACAATCTCCAAACAAAAATACTAGATGCTCTCTTAACTTTACGCCGCGCAAACACGACAACACGGAAAAGACAAAATCCCGAGACGGATATGGAAAACGATTCATTACGAAAATTTATGACACGTGAGCGTGGAGATCAAATGTGTAAATATAAACAATTTAGGAGTATATTTGTAAATTATATAAATACATGTGTTTTATTTATGTATAAAATGGATTACAATCGCTAATATTCAAAATATTTTCGACGTGTGAAAGGTAAAAATATTTGCTTTACAAATCGATCGGTTATTTTTCGCTTGGAGTTTTTTTTAGCATAACCAAGTGTAAGATGTTGATTATAATTAGTAGCTACTAGTTCCGAGTTTTTTTCGTTTATATTTCATTATGTGTTGTCGAAGATTAATCTATGAGAAAGGCATTGATGGAAATTGGAAGCGAAGTTCTGAAGAACTGGTTGTGAATTTTTATGAAAGTAGTATTTTTAATAAAATATAGTAGTAATAATACTAAAATTGACAGTAGACTTCTAAAAATTGACACCACAGTTTCGAAAAATTGATAATGAATTTTCGGAAATTAAGTTTTAACAAATTATGACATTGAACTCCTTAAAATTGGTAGTGTACTTCTGAATTGAGTATTTAAAAGAATATGATAACAAACTTATTGGAAGTAATTATGAGAATTGAGTATTTTTTGGTACATTGAACTTCTAAAAATTGGCAGCGAATTTCTGATATTTGGCGGTAAGCCTTTAAATAAATTGAGTATTTTAACAAATTGTGGCGTAGAAATTCGACAAAAAATATGGCAGGGAACGTGTAAAAGTTGAGTATTTTTCTTAACAAGATATGACACTGAACTTCTGAGAATTGACAAAAAACTTTTAAAAATTGGCGATGAACTTCAATATTTGATCGTATGGCCTAGTGCGCCTTTGCACTTGTTCACGGACACGCCCGAACTATTGACAGGACGAGCCCGAACGATTCTAGCTCATAAAACAATATGGGTATATTTTGGATATTTTGGTAGAACAACTTTATTATTTATTATACAAATTTTCAAATAAGAAAATTGATTTTTTCTTCTTTCTTGAGTTAGTTTGTACTTTAACCCTAAAATGTTTATTACACATTTTACGCCTTCTGAAATCACGTGCAATATAAGGTGTTGTAATAAATTTTGGAGGAAAATTGCAACATGAGAGCATTGTGTAATATATGTGGGTGCAAGCAAGTAGACACGGCCAGGGGCTGGGTTTGACCCGGACCCGATCCAAAGATCGCCCCGTTAACCATTGACCCGACAAAGGGGTCGGTTTCGGGTCTCGATTTTTTGGACACGAGACCGATGGGTCTACCCGGTGGGGGGATCCAAGGACCCGAATCGAGTACCCGTCGGGTCCACCCAGATTTTAAGTGAAATAACACAAAATATACTGAGTAGGGGGTTCAAATTCGGGTGACCCGAGTGGTTTAATAGAGTACTAACCACTAAAGCAAAGCAACTTATTGTTATAATAATCCTAACTATCTATATATAATATATAAAGATGATCTATGCCCTCTTTGAATGACATGTGGCAAATTCCTATATCATTTTCTCAAATCGCTTAGTTGGCACGCAATTGATGATGTGTAATACGCAATTGCTTATTAGGCATTTTAATCGTGGTATGTTTTTAAATTCTTTCCTATTTAACATTTGCACATTCATTTACAAATTACAACATATACATATTCTTTTAGAATTTTACATTTTAAAAAGTCAAAAAAAAAATATTATTTCACTTAATTAATTTTTCAAAAAACGTAATATGCTTATTTTTTTCATTATTTTGTTTGAATTTGTAATTTAAATAATGATGTCCATAAATTTGTGGTTTGAATATATAAATATATATATATATATATATATATATATATATATATATATATATAATTCAAAAAATCAGAAAACTCATTTTTTATGTATGAATATTCATTTTTTTATATTATGTATATATTTTCGCATTTTTTTATATTATGCTCATATTTTTGTATTTTTATGTATTTTTTAGTATTAATTCCTTGAGATATATATAATTATAAAATTTCACAAAACTAATTCGAAAAATAATGTTTTTATGTAATGATTTTATTTTTTTTATAAATCCGATAGTATATTTATATTATGCTTTAAATACATTGAATTGAAACAAATTTCTAAGAAATGATAAATCTTAATATATTAATTTTGGGCAAGATATCATACTTTCATTGTTTGATTTGATAAATGTGAAGGATTGAATATCCGAGGGTAGTAAATAATAATATCATAAATCTTGATTTTATTTACCATTTTTAAAAATTATTTCATGAATTTTATATTTTAAAAAGTCAAAAATGTATTATTTCACTTAATTAATTTTTCAAAAAACGTAATATCCTGATTGTATTTTTTTCGCATTATTTTATTTAAATTTCTAATTTAAATAATTATGTTAATAAATTTGTGGTTAATATAATATATATTAAATTCTAAAAATATTATCTTTTTTTAATATTTTAAATTTTTTGAAATATATTTTCAGTCTATATTTTTTTTAAATCAGAAAAATCATTTTTTTTATGTATGAATAATCAATTATTTTATATTATGTTTATATTTTCGTATTTTTATGTATTTTTTAGTATTAATCCTTGAAATATATTATGTTTATAGAATTTCACAAAAGTTATTCGAAAATAATGTTTTTATGTAATGATTTGATTTTTTTTGGCCTAAATACAGTATAGGGTTGGTAACACTTACCCCCTTAAAGTTACAAATGTAACACTTACCCCCTTATTAAATAATTTAATGATAAAGCTTTGACTTTGAATGATGTGGCATTTTTTCTTCCCAAATTGTGCTTCTAGCTATTATATTGATGCATATATAATAATATATTTTCAATAATATTTCAAAAACTAAATTTTATAAAATATAATAATTATTAAAAAAATATTTTGATTTATGTTTAACTCCACATTTTAATTACTATAGACCCTAATATAAATAAAAATCTCAATTATTTAAAAAATATATAAAATTCGTTAAACATTTGAAAGAAAAAAAATATTTTCAAGACTTAACGTCCAATTTTTTTTTATAATAATTATTGATTTGGAAATTTATTTCAGTTACTTAAATATAAATTTCAATAAAAAAATATTTAAATATTTAGACGTATAAATTATAATTTCTTATTAACTTTTGAATACATTTTGTGATTCTCAAAGTAAAAAGTGGGATGATTATATTAGAGTCATATACGCATTTAAATAACTATATGAACTATAAAATCATAATTAAAATTCGAATAATTGTTACCTTTTTATTAGCTACAAATGAACACAAAGTAAAACAAAAATTAAACTAAAATTCAATTTTTTTCATTTGGAAATTTACAATATTGAAATAATAAAATTAAGTTTTTGCAAAGTTGCCGAATTTTTTATTATTACATATTCATTATTTATATAATGGCTAGAAGGACAATTTGGGAAGACAAAATGCCACTTCATTCAAAGTCAAAGTTTTACCTTTAAATTCGTTAATGAGGGGGTAAGTGTTACATACTTACATTTGTAGCTTTAAGGGGTAAGTGTGACCAACCCTATACTTTAATGGTGCAAACTGTATTTAGCCCTTTTTTTTTTTTTTTTTTTTTTTTTTTTTTTTTTTTTAAATCCGATAGTATATATAGTATGCTTTAAATACATTAAATTGTAAATGTGAATGATTTAATATGGGAGGGTAATAATATCATAAATTTTGATTTTATTTCCATTTTTTAGTATTCGATTTTGAATCTAATTTCGCTTATATACTAAAATTATTACAAGTAATATTTATTTCCTCATTCACGAAAATTACCTTATTAATATATTTGACACAAGTATAAATTAAATACCCACCTCTTACTTCATTTGTCCCCTCCATCAACATTTGCGGCACTGAGTCGAAACTAAAAATCTTTGTAATCTATTCTTCGAACATTTACTTTTCTTTTTTTGCAGTTTGTTTTTCTCTTTTTTTTTTCCCCTCAATTTATATTATGTTTATGCATATTTCATTTAACTATTTGCATATTATTATTTAGTATAAGCCTATTTACCTATTTGTAGATATATTTATCTAACAAAATATTTTTTTTATTTGTATTTTTTGAAGATGAACTAGAAGATGGATTTTTTGAGATCGACAATGCGAATATAAAATTTGAGAAAATTCGTTTCCTCTAATGAAATCAAAAGGTTGGTAACATGCGTATTAATATTATTATTTTTAATGTATTATATAATGAATATATTATTTACCGTGTTTTTGTTTATCGTTTATTTAATTTGTAGCATATAATTTACGAATTAGAAAACAAAAGTTATTTTGGAATATCAAGGCTGAAGTGCTATTGAAGCGGGGAAGATATATTTGTTCGAGTTCATTTCCTACAAAGAACGTGACCAAAGTGATACATGTTAAAGAAATTATTTAATTAATTGTTTTTTATGTTTTAAATAGATTATAATTTTTTTTAAATTTTGTTACGTGAATTTTGTTTAATGTATAAGATCGTTTTATTTCATTTATTTATATGTATTTTTTCTTCTTTTTTGTAATAAAATAATTGAAATCATGTCAAAAATATTATTTATATATTAATTATGACAAGTTCGCATAGAAACAACACTATATACTTAGATCAAATATTTAAGTTTTTGTTTTGACTAATATGCCCTATATTTTTTATGTGATTGAAATAATAAAAACAATTGGTACTATGTTATTAGATTAATAAGTTCAAATAATGAAATTTTAGATGACCTAACTAAACAATTTTCACCAGTAATGCATTTGATACTATATTTGTTTTTCACGTTAGACTTATAACTTCATTGCGATGTTTTAGACATTTGGTTTTTGTTTTTTGTTTTTTTGTTTTTTTTTTGTTTTTCATATTTTGGATATTATTGTTTGACTGAGTTTGGAATAATTGCTTTCGGATTGTTTTGGGCATATGGTTTTAATAATATTAGAGTTTTTTATTCGGGCATGTTTTGTTAATATCATTAATATCCAGACATTTATCTATTCACGGTAAAGTGATTAAATTAACATGTATTATTGTACGTATATATTTTTATACTAACTCACAAACTTTTATACATGCAATGTATTTAAATTTTCTTATTTACATTTTTATAGATTTCACATAACACACTTGACCAACTATTATAACATATTCATAACTAATGTGCACCAATTAAATGAATACGAAGCACACAACGGAATGGAATATTTAAGAGTAACATTCAAAAGCTGTTGATCATAAGCACGGATTTGGGCACCGTAACCAATATTAATCAGTGGCTAAGACCCCGTAATAATGTCTGTTAAAAATAAATGATCAAAGTGTCTAATCAAACTTAAGTTTCGATCCATGCCGTCTCGCAAATTTGCTTCAATTTGTTGCCGCATTACTTCCCCTGGCCATGATTTTTAGCAGATTATTATTAAACTCTGGTGTTGCGAGATGAGGTTATGTTCGGGTTTTGTAATATATTTTTTTAAGTCATTTTTTGTTAATTAAGCATGTATTGGTTTGTAATTATTGGAATTAATCTTATATGCATACAAGCCCTTATAATGTTATTATTCATCATTAAAGAGGCCGATAGATTAGTATAGTACTTTTTATACCGTATAATGTTAATAACTAATTATACTTTATGCACAACAATTAAATAATAGTACATAAATATCATGTATATATAGTTTAGTTGCTTATACGAAAAACCGCAAATAAATATTTATTATTGTTTATACCCATAAGGATACTTATTATTAAAAATTGTGACACAATATTTGGATATAATTACAAACCAAGCCCCGCGTAGGTATTCAAGTGGTTTTTGGTTAATTTAACATGTACTGCTTTGTAATTTCTGGAATTAAATTTATATGCATCTAAGCCCGTCTATTGTTAGTATTTATCATTAAAGCAACCAATAGATTATTATAATATTTTTGAAACGCATAACGTTATTATTATATTACAATTTAGGCACAACAATTAAATAAAAAATCTAGCATAAATATCTGCATATAGTTCAATAAACGAATTGTAATCAAAGCCCATAGTATTGCATAAAAATAAAAATAATAGAAAAAAATATGTTTATATTAATAGAAAATCGATTTAGTTAACATGTATAAACATTTGAGCTTTAGGTATAATACGAGACTCCTAGGGGAGATACTCCAAGATCATGTTAATTGTCATCAACCGAATTCACCGTGATGACATTATTGTTGACGTTGTACTCAAATGAGTACGTGTTCCCAACCACCATCTTATGCTTGATGAACAATGTTGGCCAATTTGTCGACAATTCAAGTCTTTTGGTGCGATAGTTACCCCTAACATACAAAATCATGTCTGATGGTTCCACTCCATACGCCAAGCTGATATATGTTGTCTCCGTGAAACCTGACGCATTAACAAAATCTACGGGGATAGTCTGCATCGGTTAATAATATTATTAATTCAAATAATATGATTTTATTTCGTTGGAAAACGAATAAATCTGTTGATTAATTAATCACTCTCGACTTATTGGACTTTGTCATCGTTTTTTCAAACTTTATTGCATCGATGATGTACTCCTCATACATGTGGTTGTCGACATCTTCATTGCCAATTCCATCATCTTCGTCGTTATTTGGTTCTTCATGGTAGACTTCAATCATTTCTTGCGATGCATCATGTTCCAGCCAAGGTTGTAAAAAGCGGTAATCGGGTGGGAGGCGGTCAGGGACAACTCACGATTAATCGGTGCGGCGGTGATTAATCGGTGATAAATTGGAAATAAATCGGTTTTAAAAATTGAATATAATATATTTGTAGATATTATTTATAAATACTCAAAATATAGATAAAAAATAGTTAAGCATAGTTATATCTCCATCATGTATATATTCTAATAACATAATAAAAATTTAATAATAATAAGATCATAATACATAAATATCCTTATAAAATATAAATAAAAAGGCAATGTTTTTTGAATTTACATACATTCTTGACATACATCATTAGTTCTTTAACAATAATAATTAACATAAACAAAATAAAGCATAAACTCATTTATTTTTTATTAAAATCCCAACTTTTATTTGATTTATAAAATAAAAAAGCCAATTTTTGACCGATTTTTTGCCGATTTTTGCCACCGAAGTTTGACCCGCCTTGGACCGCGTCAGACCACCTCAAACTGCCTCATAGGCAAAAAACCGATTTTTCAAACCTTTACACTAAAATCGTAAAGGTTTTGGACCACCTCCGCCTCGGCGACCGATTAATCGGCCGCCTCGGCCGATTTTTAGAACACTGGTTCCAGCACTAACTAACAAAACAAATAAGGATATACATCAAAGTAAGTGACTACATTCAATTATTGCATAAATGATTAGATTTCACGGCATCAATGTGTAAGGGTGAAAATGTGTATACCTTTATTAACCGCAACATTTTGTCCATTCCCGCATGAGCTGAAATTAAAGAAAAGCGTTTATGTCACGCTCATTAGGAATATCGATCAAACGAGATGTTTGTGCAATGGAACTCGTCTCCAAGTTGAAAGATTGGGCATGCACGTAATTAGTTGCAAGGTATTGTCCGGTAAGAATGTTGGCGAAATTTCTCGGATGACTTTAATACCTTTGAATTACACATTGTCAGTTAAATTTCAAAGACGACAATATCCGGTGATTATTTCATTTGCCATGACAATCAACAAAAGTCAAGGCCAAATTCTCTCGCACGTTTGGCTGTACCTTCCAAGGCCTGTTTTCAGTCACGGTCAATTGTACGTAGCGTTGTCTCGAGTGAAGAGTAGATCTGGAATGAAGATTTTCATCAAGAGCGAATCCGGTGAGTTGTCCAGTGTTACTAGCAACATCGTGTACAAAGAAGTATTCCAAAGAATATAAATGTACACATTGACAAACATCATTTATCGATAACATGTTCATATTTCTTTATTATTCCATGTGTACACTCTATATATGTTGAATTTTATTTGCAGTATGTAATATGTTTTCACTTGAATAATCGAGTAATTTTTCTTTTATCTACTCTCATATATATATATATATATATATATATATATATATATATATATATATATATATATATATATATATATATATATATATATATATATATATATATATATGTATTCTTTATCTACGTAGTGTCTTCAACTTATATATTGAAAATGATGAAAAATAACAGGTTATTCGTCCTATGGTCGTAGATCTGATTGTAGTTTTGTGGTCTTCTTTAACAACAGTCAGATTCATGTGCAAGATTGATGTATTGCTTTGATTTCAGTTTCGGAGTTATTTGCTACATTTCAACGTGGATGGTATTTAGAACATTGTCAGTTTATTTTTTATGGAGACTTTTTATTGATAAATTAAGATACGAATTTGTTATTTTTTGTTCAAATGTATTATTTACATTCTCGACATATTTTTTCTTCGTTCATTTACACTAACTCATTTTGATTTTTTGAATTAATCCCCGTGCATCGCACGGGTGAGTTACTAGTAAATATATAAATATAAATAACACTGTGAAATGATTATAATAATTGTATAACTAATATTTAATAAATTATTAATTGTCAAGTTCACTATTATTAATATTGAAAATTTCCACTAATAAAAAAAATCATATATATTTAATTTTGAAAAATATAAAAAAATACGATTTAATTTAAAAGAAAGATTGAATTTTGATTTTCTTTTTAATTTTGAAATTTTGAAAAATTCCTCAATTATTATTTTCACTTATAAATACCCCTAATCGAAACTTCACAACTTTCATTTTAGGGCACTTTCAAATAAACCCATCAATGGGTACTTATTCATAAGAGGTCCACACAATAAACTCTTTTACAAAAAAGTCCACACATGGTCCAGAGGTTTGTAAAAGACTAAAATAGTCCCTCATACTTTAATATGCTCCAATTTCATCCTTTAATTTATTCTAGCCTTAATTTGACCCCAAATTTCATAATTTATTCAATTTTGACCCCAAACACATTTGTATGGACAATTTCGTCCATCACCGCCGGTCTCCGGCGATGACTTTTTTTCTATTTCTTTAACATCTCCACCCCCCCCCCCCCTCCCGTTTAAACATCAATATTGTTGACAGTAATATTAACTATATTACTGTTAAACATAGTAAAATTAACCATACTACAGTTTAGCACAATAATATTGCTCTATTAATCTCTAGCACAGTAATATTAACACAACATAACTCATTATTATTGTGTAATAGAGTAATATTAATATGTTGACCGTTCAACAAAGGTAAACATAATAAAAAGACAAAATAATTAATACTACTGTGAGTGACAGTAATATTAGTATAACAACAGTAAGATTACCGTCAACCACAATAATATTATTGTTTTTACTGTAATATTACAATAATAGACAGTAATATTATCACATTACTCCGTGAATAAGTCAAACAACCCAAAAAATAATAATATTACTGTGAGTGACATTAATATTACTACAACAACAGTAATATTACCGTCAACCACAGTAATATTATTGTGTTTACGTAATATTACAATAATAGACAGTAATATTATTACGTTACTCCGTGAATAACTCAAACAAAACAAAAAATTCCAAAAAAATAATAATATTGATGTGGTTGACAGTAATATTACTATAACAACAGTAATATTATCGTCAACCTCGGTAATATTATTGTGTTTACAGTAATATTACAATAATAGACAGTAATATTATTACGTTACTCCGTGAATAACTCAAACAAAACAAAAAAACCCAGAAAATAATAATATTGATGTGGTTGACAGTAATATTATTGTGTTTATAATTATTTTATTGTCAACTACGATAATATAATTACGTTGACTTGTCAACAAATCAAATTAAAAAAAAAAAAAATAATATTGTCATTGACTCTAATTGTACTGTCAACGGCAGTACAATTACATAAATGTATTGTCAACGGCAGTACAATTACGTTAATATGCAGTCACTGACAGTATAATTATGTTAATTTACTGCAAGTGACAGTATACTTACCGTTAATGACAGCACAATTACAGTCAACGTTTAGCGGCGGACGTAAAAAAAAACACTAAAAACAGTCAACGCCGGAGTCTGGCGGCGGAAAAAACAACCAGAAAAAAAAAAATCAACACCGGAGATCTGTGGTCAACGCCAAAATCCAACGGCGAAAAAAAAAATCGAAAAGTTAACGGCGGAAACCGGCAGCAAAAAAATAGTTTTTGAAAAAAAAAGTTTTTGGAAAAAAAGTCAAAATTGGATTTTTGTGTTCAAAATTGATTAAATTGGGGTTACAATTAAAAATTGGGTGTAAAGGGTTGGGGGTAATTTTGTCATATACACGAATTTTTCCTTTATTTATAATAAATATTAAAGGGATGGGCTTACTGGTGAAAGAGATATATGTTCTAAACCTAGAATAATAAAGATAGTTGGTCAGAGACTTATGCACAAAAACCCCTTCATTTTATTTAGTTTATGTCTCAAGGTCTTAATCATTTCATTTTTTTTCTAAAATTGTTTAGTGTTTAACTTCAATTTTTTTGTTTTGTAATTTTGAATTTAAAGTTAATCTCAAGTTTTAATTGAAGTTTTTTTTTTCTTTCTTGTAATTATTTGGAAAAAATAACAAAAAAAAAATTGAAAAATCGGTTTAGACCCGGACACGGACCCGACCCGATCCAGTCCGGACCCGGACACGTCTCCCCACGGGTTGGGTCCCCTAAATAGAAATTTGATAACGACAAATTAACATAAACCTATTAATAGCAAGGTTGTAAAAAGCGGTAATCGGGTCGGAGACAGTTAGGCACTGGCTCATGATAAATCGGTGCGGCGGTGATTAATCGGTGATAAATCGAAAATAAATCGATTTTTAAAATTTAATATAATATATTTTTAGATATTATTTATAAATACTCAATACATATATAAAAATATATTTAAACACATTATATTCTATCAGGTATATATCCTAATAACATGATAAAAGTTTAAAAATAATAAGATCATAATACATAAAGAACCTTATAAAATATAAATAAAAAGACAATTTTTTTGAATTTAAATTTATTCTTCAACATTTTTGGCATACATCATTAGGTTATTTAACAGTAACAATTAACGTAAATAAAATAAAGCATATACTCATATAACTTTTTTTAATTAAAATCCCAATTTTCATTTTGAAAAAAAAAAAAAAAAACCGATTTTTGACCGATTTTTGGTCGATTTTTGCCACCGAAGTTTGAGTCGCCTTTAATGTTTGACCGCCTCGAACCGCCTCAACCAACCTCAGACAGCTTAAAACCGCCTTAAGGTAAAATCCTATTTTCCAACATTTACACTAAAATCGTAAAGGTTTGGGATCACCTTCACCTCGGAGACCGATTAATCGGCCACCTCGACCGATTTTTAGAACCTTAATTAATAGCAAGAAAAAAGATAACAAATATACGGTATCTTAAATTTTCGGGGAGATTAGCTGGAGGTCCCTAAAAAATATTGTCTATAGCTATAAGGACGTCCGGGTGTATTTTACCATTTTGCTAAAAGTCCCTATGCGCTCCATCTTTAACGGAATCGCTAAGAAAACTAACAGTAACGTAGTGATTTGAACAACGTAGTTAATTAATAAGAAACAACTTAGTTAAAATACAATGAAAAAAAAAACAAAACAAGAGTAGAACATTAGCATCACCATCACCAAACAATTTTTAATATTTTTTCGGTTCGGTTTCCACGATTATTAGTTTAAAACGGAGATGGATGTGTATAACAAAAGTCGTATGTGTGTGCGTGTGTGTGGTTGCATATGTGTGTTTGTCGGTGTGTGATTATGTGTGTATGAATGTGTGTGGCTGTGTGAAAGATTCGATAGTAGCAACGATGAAGGGCGGGGGCGGTGCAAATTTGACGGAGTGCAACACTGTTGGACAGGATCTGACGGAGTTAGTTAGATTCGACGGGATAACGATGCGTTTGCCGAACAAAGGATTTTTAACAAATTGCAAAAGTCCGCTTATCCAGATATAAAAGGGTATTATGATGGATGGGTGTTTAGCAAATTACCCCTAAATTTTCACATGTAAAATAATCTTGATATCTCATGTCAGTCAACGTGTATAATTTTTATGTATTATCAAGTATTGTTTATTTTAAATTTTATATGGTTGTTCAAATTTGGAAATAATTACATATTTAGTTTCTTATTTTGACATTGTTTTCATGACTTTCATTCCCCTATTTACCACGATCAACAAATAACATTATAATATTACTAACTTTTGACACATTTGATCGCACCGCATGTTTGACTGCATGTTTAACTTGCGAGATACGTCGATATATATTACGAGACGGTACGATCCCAATCAAAATGATACAACTCATACTCTGTGCATAAATATCATTAAATATAGCGAGATATCGTATCGTATCGTCATATCATGATACGATACAATATTTACGATGTTAGTTATAATATTAAAAAAAATTAAAAAATAAAAGAGAAAAGAAGGAAACGAACTATTTACATAATCGGGGTCTGAAAAACGGATTTCAATATTATTTAATATTTTTTTTACATATATTTTAGGTCCATGAAATTTAAACGCCAAGTTTGATATTGATAAGAGAAACAAGGGAAAGACCAAAGTTGAAGTTGACGAAGTTGAAGAAATTGATGAAAATGAGGATGAAGACACTCGTTTGAAATTGGTGGAAGAAAAAAATTCAGTGACATTGATCTTGTAGATTATAAGTGATGACTAAGTTTTTTTGAAATTGTGATTCAAATTTAAACTTTGTTGATGTTATTTTATGAGAATTATGACTTTTATCCTATTTTATGATGCAATATTGAAATTTGAATTATATATATATATATATATATATATATATATATATATATATATATATATATATATATATATATATATATATATATATATATATATATATAATTATTTTTAATAGTTGGTTAAATATCTTACGATACACAGATGAAAACGATACGTCGATATTTTCCGATTCGATAACCATGGTTTCAACATATTTGTCATTATTTTTTCTAATTGAGCTCAAGAGTGAATAAAAATTTTAGATATTGACGAACAAAAAAATGAGTTCTTTTTTTTTCGTTAAGTAGAACGACACTTGATTAGGATGGGGGTTGAGCTGGACCCCAACCTGTCAAAACTCAATGATTACAAAAGGAGTTTATGGCAATATGTTACAACTCGAAAAATGGCTAAAAATAGCAACTCCCAAAAAATAAAAACCTATAAAAAAATAGAACAATACGGGCAAAACAGACAACACAAACTAATGATAAGAGAGATGAATGAGAGTGATGACATAAAGCTTGAGAAAATCGAAAAAATCCGTTCACCTCACCACAGCAACCGAGACCACTCACAGTTCCACTAAAAATAGGTGAAACAAGTAATATGAGTTCAATTTGATTCGTTAAGATAAATGGAGCACAAAAAAGTTATTTACGAATGATTTCGAATCAAATATCAAGTAACTGCTGTTGATTTTCAGGCCTAACTAAGAGTGCACAATAATAAATTTATGTCAATTATAATTCATGTTAAAATGTGAAATGTTAGACAATACATGTATATTTTTAACCTTTTCAAAAAAATAAATAATTGAAAAAAGAACATTGAAACAAAAAAAAAAATGATTCTAATATTTAATGATTTATTTCGTTGGTGTAACAAATAAATACATATTCAGATAAAAGATTAATTTTAAAAATTTGCCGCACGATTAAATTAGCCGGAATACACATGGTGAAAGTCACCAAGCATTAAACCGTGAAATAAGCCCTTTAAATAATGTTGTATATATGAAGATGTAAGTTGATATACCTTTTTTTCTATTATGAATATAGGGTTTGTGCTCGGAGCTTCAAGTCGCTGTAATTTATTTGCATCTCTGAATCAAGAAAAGGATTCTACAATGAGTTTTTTCAACTCAAAATTACATTTCTTGTTAGTTTCCATTGTGTGTGTATGTATATATTTCTATATTTTTCATTATATTCATCTTCTTGGAAGTTGATGGCGGATCTTCATTTTTTTTCTTTTAATTTTTGATTTTTGATTTTATGTTCATGAGCATGAGCTGACCAAGTCTAGTTTTGGATTTCTCTGGTTTGATTCGGAAATCAAACCCACAACTTTTTCAGCCTATATTCAGCCTTAGGTTTTTGGCCTCTACATAGGGCACATTTATGAATTTCTAGGATTATCATCCCCATAGTTGCTATATTGGTGTAATACACTTTTTGTTATTTCAAAATCCCACAACTCGAGCGGCATCCTCGAATTTTGTACTTCTTTCCGAGCGAATCCCACAACTTTTTTTTGCACTTTTGATGTAGTAGTAGACGTTGTAGAGAGTGTTGTGAAGTCCATTTAGGACATAGTTTCGGCAGATGAAATCAATATGGTGCAGCATCATAGACATTCTTTTGTTGGGCGTCGGTGCCTTCTTCGGCCACCGTAGGAGCACTCTTCTTCAAGAACCTTTGGAGGTTCATCATCGTCAAGTAGAACAACATCTTTTGTTGCCATCTTTTGAAGTTAATGCCGGTGAATTTTTCCAGCCTTTCTCCATGAGCACGGGGAATGGCTATATTGGTAGAGCCATCGAAATTGTAACAGCATGGTCAACAGAGAGCGTAGCATTTGTAGCGGCAACGGCATCAACCGGAACAATAGCAGGGTCATCCATCTCGAATGCAACAGTATAAAATTTGTTTTAAGATTGTAAATTGGATGTATATTTCGAAATAAAGAAACAAAAAAGATATTTGGACATAGTTTTTAGAAACAAAGAAAAGTTGAGGTAAGAATTTTGTTCTTTCTCCTTCAGAAAAAATTGCCTAGTAACAGTGCTTCGGTTTTGGCAATTGCCTCCCAAGATACAACGACTAACAATTCCAATAGAGTAACACAATAAATGTTGGAATACGACGAAAGAAAAAAGCGTTTTGAACTTTAGACACGAATGAAAGAATGCAACGATATGCTATGAATGCTTTGAGAGAATTGAGTGAGTTGATGGAAAACTAGGGTTCTATTTATAATTTTCAGAAGTGGTGTTCTAAAAGACACACCACTTGGAAAAGGAAAGGAGCCGAATATGTACTATTCCTTTTCACAAGTGTTAGATATCAATTTGTGTTTAACTGCCACTTATTGAGATAAATAGACGCCTATTTGGCATACTGACCGAGAAGACACATCCACCTATGACCGGTGATGTTATCATTGTGCGTGTGTCACGCTCAGATTTGCTAGAATGGTTAAATTCAAATTTAAAAAATTAAGTACACAACGATAATTTACTCGAAATGTAGATTGTGATTCCATCATTTATTGCATGCTTTAAATATGGAATCTTACTTCAATATTTTTCCAAAGATGAGTAAACACCTCAAAGTTTCCAACAATGATAATGTTGCAACAGGAACGAGAGCAACATAAAATGGATAATTGATACGCGTAAAACCTACGTATGAAAATCCGCAAGTGTACAGTATCGCGTTTTGTAGAATAGTGAATTCCAGATATCGATCCACAGGGAATTAAGTTCCTAAATCTACCAAGTACCGTAATTATACTATCCTAAACTTTATCTAGACGGGAGAAAAAGATGGGAGATGACATGAAGCCAAAAGGAAACAAAAATAATAAAAACAACGGTCCGCCAGTATACTCGAGGAATTCCGACGTGTGATGGCTTCTAGGGTAAAATCCACCATTGTACTATCGATAAAGATCTACAAATCGAAATCTATTGTCAATTCTATGTTTGCTAACCCATACACTAAAGTACCCTAACCCCCGTCTCCAGTGTAGTTAGAGTCTACCCACAGGTCCGACGTCTCCGTTCAAAACCTGATATTAAGAGAGCATTTAGGTCAAGTCCTTAAGGGCTACCCGAGGTGCATCACGTCTCCGTTTCCACAACCCGAGCTATGCTTTCCTAAAATCAAACGAGAAATCCTCTCTCGAGTTCATTCCCATTTAGAATCAATTCAATTGTTGGTCAAACAATCGAAAGCATTTAATACACAAAAACATAAACATAATCAAAGAACGACAAATAGATCACAGATCTGGAAATCAAAATCAATATATACAAGGTTTCATTTCCCTAAAAGAAAATGCTCAGTTCATTACAAACATAGCATCAAAATGAAGAACACGAGAAATTATAAACTAAACGTAAAGAAAAGCTTATGAAAAACCCGAGTCGAAACCCTCGACGAAGCTTCCCGCGAAGAACTGGCGAGAACCGAAGAGAAAACCGAAGAAAAAGTCGAGAGATGGTCGAGATATCGAAAAATGAAAAGGATACTTTCTATTTATATTGAGATATCAAAGAAAAATATCTAGTCTCGATTTATGTGCCCAGATCGCGATCTGGGCTTCTTGGATCGCGATCTGGCAACCTCGAAAACTGCCCATCGCCTTCCCAGATCGCGATCCAGGAAGTGCGGATCGCGATCTGCCCCAACTTTTCGCTGCTACTGGAATTTGCCACCAGATCGCGATCCGGTGATGCTGGATCGCGATCTGGCCTCTGCATCAACTTCAAACACTGTTTTGACACTTTTTCAGCCCGAATTCGACAATTGTGCATTTCACAAAAGTTGTAGCCCTTGAAGTTAGCTTTCTAAATCCACTTGAATCAGCTCAATCGGAGGTCGCATGAGAAAGTTATGCTTTAAATACCAAACACTGCCACAATCCGCGAGAATGCACTTTTGCACGTGTTTGGTTTGGTTCTCGGCTTCGCTTCCAAAATCGTCTCGAATCGGAAAAAATAGCTTTACCTAAAATATAAATAAAACAAAAACAACATAATATATACAAATAAAGCCGAAAACTCGGACGAACGAAGACCAAAACTCGAAGAATTAATAAGTGAAAATCATGCAAAATGAACACTTATCAATAATATGACATGATCATTCAGTGGCGTATCTAAACGATCTTGAAAATTCATCAGGAATTTGAAGATTCCTCCCAAAATTCGAGTTTTTATAAGGAACACTTGTTTTGGATATTCTGCCAACTAATGAGAATTATTTCGACGTAAAATTGTCAATCTCCTTTTTGCACTATCTGTTATCACAAAGGGGAGACGCTTATGCATGTCATTAATCATTGTCGTGGAATGTACGATGTGTGGAAATCTCATCCGTTTAATATTGATATTGTGGATGGATTTCCTTCTTTATGGTGTTGACTTGAATTTCTTCGAAATTCTCTTGGAAATGATGAGTTCTTGTGGCGATGGTGGTAAAATGGAAGGCTTGGGAGAGTAGAAACCGAGAAGTCCAAGGAGATAAATGGATGAGGCCTCAAGAGATGGTGGGCTGGTGCACCTCTTTTGTTCACTCCACTAATGAAAACCTTTGAAACTTTGAGATGATTCAGCACCAAACTAATTTCGAACGGGTCGACCTACGACAATGTCGATGCTAGTTTTCCCCCGGGTTTACACTTCTATTCAGTTGCTATAGTGCTAGAGATTGCATGAGTAAATGTCTATGGTGGAGCGTGGTGAATATCTTCAGTAGACCATGTGTAGAGGTCGGGGAAGCTCGAGCAACTTAACACACATTGTGTGTAGCGGTGGAGAAGGGTTGGTCCTGGATTATTCTAGAAGGCGACATCATCAATGTGATGGTAGATCTTCAAACAACGGTGATTCATCTTGCATTCCGTTCGGTGATTTCATTGAAGATTGTTTAGTTTTGGCTAA
Source organism: Erythranthe guttata (assembly GCF_056151865.1). Taxonomy (NCBI): domain Eukaryota; kingdom Viridiplantae; phylum Streptophyta; class Magnoliopsida; order Lamiales; family Phrymaceae; genus Erythranthe; species Erythranthe guttata. The sequence goes on from NC_142540.1 coordinate 15,185,505, forward strand.
GTCTTTTAGTTCTTGTAGTTTTTCTTTGGTTAAGAGACAAGGCAAACCGCCTTGTTCATGCTCTTTCTTATTCTACGAATTTTGTAAGTTCGGAGGGCTCTTGCCTTAACCCCAATTTGGCTTCTATTGTGTGGCTAGTGGAAGGGAAACTTCAGGGTCTTTATAACACGCCCTATCCATATGACCTTCCCGAATAAGGTTGTTGACTTAATTGATCCGATAAATTCATGTGTTCTCGTGGAATAGATAATGTATATTCGGAGTAAATGACTTTTTGTTTAGTTACACGAGAGACTATATTCTTAAGTTTTTTGGTCGTGGTTGGAATTTCTTATGTGATCACTTGATACAAAACGTACCTGATGTGCCTGGCAATTTTGGTCATTTTTAGAAAAGCATGGGATAATCCGAACAAAGATAATTTTTTTTGCTTTCATTTCATTATGTCCACAATTGTGTTTTCTCCTTTGTTAAACGTGTTGAAAATGGTCTAGCTAATACAATCGCAAAATCATATGATATCGATTGTAGTGAACGTTTCGACCTTCCTTTGAACTTGGCAAGTTTTGCCCGATTATTAAATTATAGAACTTTTCAGTATTTCTCATCCATAAAAAAGAAGAAAAAATATTTGGGAATATTAGAGTTAGTTGTGTCTAAATCAAAATATAATTACCCTAAAGCTATTCGTTTGTCAAGCCATGAATTTATTGCATTGCCGATTTGCTTCACTAGCACATAGTTCACAATATATAAGAACTCCTTCAACATATTTGAGGAATCCAAGTGACAAAAATTTGGTCACAAATATTCAAAAATGTATTTTATTGTTATATATATATATACTAGCATTTTTTTTCCCGTGCAATGCACGGGATCGTATTTTAAAAGTGATAAAAAATTATCAATTTAATACATAAAAAATATATAATATCACTAATATAGGAAAATTTATAAGGAAATAGTAATATTCATATTTTTTATAAGGAAATAGTAATATTCATATTTTATGTAACATTTTTTTTACGTAGTAAAAATTATAATCCAAAGAAATATGTTAGGATTTAACAAATCGAAATTTTATCTTTATCTGTTAAGATTTGACTTTTGAGATATATTCATGAAAAATAGAAGATTGAAGCCGAAAGGATTCGGTTCAGTGTCAATTTTGATTTGTTGAAAATTATAGGTAGAAAAATACATAAAACATATTAAAAATAAATAATTACAGGAATGCCATTAGGGTTTCTTACGGTTGCTCAACGTTTCTTTCTTTTATATATAAGATATATATATATATATATATATATATATATATATATATATATATATATATATATATATATATATATATATATATATATATATATATATATATATATATATATATATATATATATATATATATATATATATATATATATATATATATATATATATATATATATAATTATTGAAACTTGAAGTACTAACTAATCCGAAGATATAGATTGGTCTTGTTGCAATTTACTCAAAAAAAAAAAAAAAAACCCAATTTCTAACCTAATTCGACTGTTGACTACTGTTAGTTGTTGACAGTCAAACTGATAGAGGGACCAAACATGTCAAAATTTGGTAACACTAGAGTTTTATTTGTCGAGTGGAAGTGAAAATGGTGTCAACACGAGCGACTAAAAATTTAATCGTCCCTTCTAACATGTTTGTTTTTTTATCGAGGTTTCAAGGGTGTATTTTAGCTTAGTTTGATAAGAATCGAATTCGAATGTATTATGATTTAGCAGAACACGAATTCAGAGCGATATATTAGCTTGATTGTTTTAACATACGTGTCATTATTTTTTCTAATTGAGCTCAAGGTTGAACCAAATTTTTAGATATTAACGAACAAAAAATTGAGTTCAGTTTTTGTTTTCTTTTAGAAGAACGATACTTGATGAGAGTGGGGTTGTGCTGGACCCCTATGGATCAAAAATCAATGATTATTAAAAATAGCAACTGCTAAAAAATAAAAACCTATTAAAAATAGATTAACACAGGTAAAACAAAAGGCTCAAATAATGATAAGAGAGATGAATAAGAGTGATCACATAAAGCCTGAGAAAATCGAAAGAATCCGTTCACCTCACCAGTGTCACCACAACAACTAAAACCACTTACAGTTCTTATTATCATAATCATCTTCTCCTATTTTGAAGCTTTTTTTTTTACTTACATAGTAAATCTGATTTGTAAATAAGCTAGTAAAATTTAACTTTTTTTGATATTATTTTGTTAATTTAACTATTACAATTAATTAGTTTAAAATTGTATGCTCGTGCAATTTAACTATCATATATTTATATTTTCTTTAAAGCTACCCGTGAATTGAACGGGAAAAGTCTATATAATATATAAAAGTTGAATTCCACACCTAATTGATTGACATTTGGCAATTTCAATTGGTGACATGTCATCAATTTCATTACAAGTGGCGAATTGATTGGTGGAAATAAATCATCAAAAAACATGTCATCATTTTCCAAAATTAAACGTAATTAAATATATTTAATTATTTTATTAATATATTTATATCCTACCATTTATAAAATGCTCTAAATATCAATTTTCTTGGAAACTCTAAATAAATTCATTTTTTAATTTAATTTTATATTAATTTAATTTGAATATAGTTAAATTCAATTTAAAATCGTCCCTTATTATAATTCCATGATTGGTGGTGTTACGGAAATTTTGTATTTTAATTCATAAACTTGGATTTGTATTTAAAAAATATTGCAGAATAAATTATTTGATATTATACATTTTACATAAACATGACCAGAGAATATATTTTTTTTACTAAATTAATATTATACATTAATATTATATCTAAAAAAGAAAGATATGTTCGAATTTACTATATTGCGAAAATTGACATTATTTACCATATTCAAAATTATACTACATGAATTTCATGTTATTATTTAAACAGTTATTTTTTCTTCACTGAATCCAGTGACAATAAATTTTACGATTGATTTAATTTTTTTTAAATTATATACTAATTAAAATACAAACTTTATCATGATTATAATAATAAATTGAATAACACAGGTTAAGTTTAATCAATTGATAAAAAAAAAATGAATTGGTTTTATATATGTCAAAATATAACAAAGTTATTCTAAATCTTTGGTATTAAATTAGTTTTTTCACTTTATTTAATACCAATAACATTAAGAATATCAATTGTTTTGTTTAAAATGTATAATGATATATCGTATATACTATATATTGTATTTCACTAATAAGTATTTCATTATAACTCTGATAAATATAATTAAGTAAATAGCTAGACCAACTCCAACCCAAAAGTATCAAAATGAGTTTGCAAATATTTATGTACTATTCAATATTTTATATTGATATTTATCTAAATGTATTTGCTCGAATTATAGGTATTAAATAGTTGTTAATTAAATATAATTAAATTTATTTATATTTCTAATTGCCACATGTTATTTTCTAAATGGACACTAAGGTGGTTGAATTCATAACTCATGTTTGATATTTTATTTTGCATGATTGCATAATGTATTTTTACATTCTGAAAGATGAAATATCAAAATACAACCGTGATTTCATAACACTATTGGAATTAAAAAAAATAATATTTTTGAGTATGACAATGGTGGTTAAAGGTTTTGATAGCTCATTTAATAACGCCACTCGAGGTGCTTTTGCCGTAAATAGTTTATATTAACAAATACAATATCAATCGGCAAATCAGTAGTTTCTACGATTCATTTTTAGTTACAAATTCAATTTATATATTACATAAACGACTACAATTATATGAGAAGTAATTGCATAATTATGTGTGAGTCTTTTCAAATTGAGAAAGATTGATGCAATATTGTGGATATGGATGGAAAAAGTTATCAAACATCAAGTATCATAGCCAACAAAATATTATCTATAAAATACTAACTTAGTAGTTATCATTTCATTTGGCACGATATTGGTACTATATCGAACTTATATGAGATTTACTACAATCCTATAGTGTAGGTAAAGAAAGATATAGAGAACCTATAATTGAAAAAAAATATGTATAGTTACAAATATTTTGACTAATTTTTAAATTAAAATTTTAAACCATGTGAAAATAAAAATATTAATGTAGCGTATTATTAAATATTTTAACACTGTATATATCTCACCGTATTTTGGTAGTGGAATACATGAGTTCTTTTATGTAACTGACAAGTTATGTATCTAAATTAGTGAAATATTCTTAAATTTTCTATTTCCCCATCATATAAAATAAGTTATATTTATTTTCTTAATTTCTATTTTTAAAATATTTGTAAAATGAAATAATTTATTGTATAATGTTTATAAGAATCTAATATCTATTCAATATCTCTATATTTTTTTAAATTTAAATCACAATATATTCGACTGATTTACACAAAAATCCAATTAATTTTTTATTTTTCCATTATTTATTTATATAAGCATTTTATAGTGACTTTTGTTTACTTGAAATTTGATCTATTTTCAATAACATCAGCCTTTATGTTAGTTTCTAACATATGGTCATACGTGTAAATAAGTTTATGTTGTATATTAACAATGATAACTTATGAAAACCCCCTGAACTTATGCTAAATTAAGAAAAACACCCCCACAATTTCGTATTTACCAAAATTCCCCTGATGTTTGTTTCCGTCTTACATCGACCCCCTTATGGTATGATTTTCAAGGAATTTTTTTACTACGTGGAATATTCCTCGAAAACTGCTGATTATACACTGCACACTGACATTTCTTTATGGTACTTTTTAAAGACAAAAATTACACTCAGAGGACTTTACACAAAATCTTTTTTCTTCTTAAATAACACTTTCATAAATTTTTATTATTACTATGACCATCCCTGAGGGTAACTTTTGTATTTAAAAAGTACGATAAAAGAAATGTCACGTCTGCCAGGGTAGAATCCATATTTTTTGGGATATTACATGAAATAAAAAAGATTCCGTAAAAAATCATTGCGTGATCCAATTACATGGGAAAATAATTGTTTTTTATATACAAAATAATAGATCATTGAAAAAAAAAATGACGCAAAATCAGGATTTGTGATTAATATTAACATCAGAATTAGAATTATAATTAATATTCTTTGAATTACTATTAGTATTAATATAAGAAATAGGATTCGAATTGTAATTAGAATTAATATAATATTAATTAATATTATGATTATGATTAATATTAATATTAATATTAGAATTATAATCAAGATTTTGATTATGCTTAGTACGATAATTAGTGACATGTATTAGTATTAGGATTATAATTAGCATTAGGATTGAGATTATAATTATAATTAAGATTAGAATTAAATTAACATTAGTATTAGCATTAGCATTATTAGTATTAAAACTATTAGGCTTATGATTAGTGTGAGGAATAGGATTATGATTAGGATTAGGATTAGGATTAGAATTATAATTAATGTTATGAATAGGATTAGGAATAGAATTTGGATTTGGATTATAATTAGCATTAGCATAATAATTAGTATATCCAGATTAGCATAAGCATTAAAATTAGTATTAGCATTAACATTAACAATATTAACATATTAGTATTAGTAATAGTATTAATAATAGTATTAGTATAAATATCATTATTAGTAATAGTAATAGTAATAGTATTAGTATTAGTATTAGTATTAGTATTAGTATTAGTATTAGTATTTATCTATATATAATATAAAAAGAGGATCTATGCTCTATATGAATGACATGTGGCAAATGTTGATGTCATTTGTTCAAATTGCTTAGTTGGACTTAAATTGATGAGGTGGATTCCTCAATTGGTTAGTTGGCAATTTATAATTTGGTATGTATTTAAGTTATTTCCTATTTAACATTTGTACACTCATTTAAATAATGGGGTAATGGTAAATAGGCCCATGACAAGGGCACTTAATTAAGAGAGGGACATCCAACTTTTTTGTCTTTCAAATAAATCAAGCCCATTCAAACTTATTTGCAAATAAGGAAAATCCTTTTATATATACCAAAATTACCCCCAATTCATTGAAACCCAATTTAACTCCAATTTCATGATTTACACCCCAATTTAGCCCAATTTCATCAATTAACCAATTTTAACCCTAATTTCAATTTTGACCCGCCACCACCGGAGACCGCCGGTCGCCGCCGTTGACCGGCGTTGACTTTTTTTATATATTTTTTTTCCTGAAACTTTTTTCCGGCCGCGTTGAATTTTTTTTTTTATTTTTTATTTTTATAATTTTGTTTTTTCTTAAAAAAAATATTTTAATTAATATTATTGTCTTGGCTGCTAAATTACTGTCTCCGGCAGTTATTTAACTGTCGGAGACAGTAATTTAACTGTTAATTGACTCTCTTTTTTTGTTTTTTTTTCTTCAAAAATATTTTAATTAATATTACTGTATTCGTTGCTAAATTACTGTCTCCAGCAGTTATTTAACTGTCGTAGACAATAATTTAACTGTTAATTGACTTTTTTATTCTTAAAATAAATATTTTTAATTAATATTACTGTAGTCGTTGCTAAATTACTGTCTCCGGCAGTTATTTAACTGTCGGAGACAGTAATTTAACTGTTAATTGATTTTATTTTATTTTTTTTAATTTTTTTCCTTAAAAAAAATTATTTTAATTAATATTACTGCCTTGGATGTTAAATTACTGTCTCTGTCTTAGACAATAATATTAATAATATTACTGTTCGGAAAAATAATATTCATAATATTACTGTCCCAAACAGTAATATTACTGTCTGAGACAGTAATTTAGTAGCCAAGACAGTAATATTAATTAAAATATTTTTTCTAAGAAAAAAAAATCAAAAAAAAAAAAAGTCAACGCCGGAGACCACCGGTCTCCGGCGGTCAACGCCGGAATCTTGCCGGAAAAAAATCATTTCAAAAAAAAAAATTATTTTCTGAAAAAAAAAAGTTTTGGGGGTTAATGTGATATATTTATTTAAATCCGGGGTCAATGTGTAATATTAAGGAAGTTAGAGCATAATGGGTGGAATTGATAAATATTATATTATTGAGGGTATTTTAGACTAAAGATATGGAGATGGGTTTAATTGAGAGACTGTAATTTTTGTGGACCAAAATGCATTTAAGTCCCATGTGATGGGCCTTTTTGTCATTTGCCCTTAAATAATTACCACATGTATATATATTATTTCCAAATCTAATATTCTATAAATTCGAAAAAAATATCTTATTTATATTTTTAGTATTTCAAAATATATTTATTGAAAAAATGCAGGATACTCAATGTTTTTACGAATATTCAACATTTTTTTAATGTTCAAGTATTAAAATAAACTAATACAATTTTTTTTTCTTCAATATTTTGGAATATTCGAATATCCATTCAATTAAAAATAATTATTAAAAAAATGTTTTATTTTTAAATATACAATATTTTTTGTATATAATAATTTGAAATTGCGTATTTCTATTTAGTTATCTTTTATTTTGGTAGATGTTGAGTTATTTTCTATTTAGTTATTGCACAATCATTTAATAATTACCACATGTATATATAATATTTCATGCGTTTAATTTCCTATAAAATCGAAAAATATTATATTTTTTGTATTTTTTTTCTAAAATATATTTTTCGAATGCAGTATCAAAATTCATTTTTTTTATATTATAAATAAATATTATCGAACTTATTATCTCTTTTATAATAACATACAAAATATTTTATAAATTTACATTCATATTTTTTTTATAAATATAAATTAAAGTATTTTATTAATGCATTATTCTGTGTTATATTAATCCAATTAGTAATATGTCAATTAATCAAATGAGTTATAATAACATTTATATTTTTTTTTATTCGGATCTATATTACCCGATTGCTAACTATTACATTAAAATTTATCCGAGTTTTTATATATTTTTAATATACACGAATTTATATACATTTTTTTTACTTCTAAAATTTCTTATAATTCGTTCTATATTTTTGTATGAAATATCTAATGTTAATATTTCAACACAAAAATATTTTTCAACCAACTATAAATGTACAAAGTTTAAGAAAAAAATTATAAAATTAAAAGGTAATATTTAATTTAATATACATATTATTAAATTGAATAAACATTACACATTTATAATGTTATTTCGATTTAATATATGTGTATTAATGTTAATTAATACAAAAATTTTCATATATATATATATATATATATATATATATATATATATATATATATATATATATATATATATATATATATATATATATATATATCCAAATTTTACTATGTTTGTTACCGTTTTCAAATTCTTTCCACACTTTCCCCAAAATGAAAATTATCTTTCTACACTATTTTCAAAAACTTTCCCCAAAACAAATTCAAATATTTCTCTCTCTAACAAACATGATTTGACTGCTACAGTGAAAATTGTCTTCACTAAAATACAAAATCAAATCACTTTATCTTTTAAATTCTTCTTCCAAAATACCTTTTTCCAACACCTTTCAGACATGATTTGACTTGCTACAGTACAAATTGTCTCCTCCCAAAACACAAACAAACTTTATTTAATTTTCAACTTCTTCTCCCAAAACATCTTTCCCCAAAATAAAATGGAAATGAAAGCCCAAAAGCTTACCAAACACAACCTAAGTTTTTCATTTCCGTAAATTGCATGTCAATCTCACGATTTCATGGCATATACTTTGGGATCATATCTAATTAAATTGATTTGTTTTAATTGATTGATTGGGTATGTAAAAGGTATAATCAACAATGACATTTAACACCTATACTAATTTGCTTATTTTCTTTATTTATCTTGATTTACTTCTTTAATTTAAATTCAAATAAATTAATATGATTTTACTTTCAATTTACGATTACATATTTTTTTTAAAATTAGGATCTTTAAATTGCCAAGATTTTTTCCATGATTATCGAATTCTTTAAAATAATTGATGTATTCCATGTTTGTCCATAATAATTATATTTTTGTATTAGTGTCACATATAAAATAATTTCCTATTTTAGCAAAATATAAAAAAATCTTCTCATCTTAAACCCTATAAATACTCCATTGTTTTCATTCATTTTTCACAACCCCTTCCATATTACATTGTTTTCGTTTCTTATTCCGCCGTTCCTTATTTCGGTTGAATCTTTAGTTGTTCTTCATAATTTCTTACATATTGAATTTCGTTGTTTTTATGTTTTTCTTCATTTTATTTCTTCGTTCATATTATTTTTTACGTTTTATACATTTATTTTTTGGTTTCTTTTATTTTTCGTTATGTCGTACTAATTTTTTTAATGTATTGTTGTTTTTTAATGTTTAATATCCATTTCTTTTTGCATTGTTAATAACTAACTATTATTTTATTTTATGTTTTTTGTTTTTTGTTCTTCATGTATTGTTTATTTCGTTATTTTTAAACATTAATCTTGCTGTTAATCTTTGTTGTTCTTATTTTGTTTCATTTCTTCTTCTTCTTCTTTTTTTTTTTTTTTGCAGAACCTCACTAATATTATTTGTATAATATGCAAAAAGATTTTTCAAGAACTGGATAAGATGGATAAGATGGTGAACGCTATATCCTACCAATCTATTGTTTTAAATTAACAATGTGACATACAAAATGTTGCTATAAACGTGTTTGTTTTTTTATTGTGTAATTTATTATGTAAATTTGGTTTATTTTTTTTTTTATTTGAATAATCGTAAACAATATATTAATTTTCCGGTTATGTACATTTTGTAATTTGAAAATAAATTATATGAAATGAATAAATGCGTTGTTCAATTTCGTTCCACTTGATCTAATTCGAGTTTTCTATATGACATTGATTTTCAAACGACTAACAAATTTTAATTAAATAAAATTACGTGATATGAAATACAACTTTCTTTTTATTGAATAATTTATTTTACATTTAAAATTTTCTATAATTCATTATATTTTTTTTATTAAATTTTAATTTTAATATTTCAACATAAAAATATCTTTCAGCGTACTATGAATGTCTAAATGGAAAAAAAAATGTAAATAAAATTGTAGTGTAATAATTAATTAAATATACTATTATTAATTTGAATATATTATGCATTGTAAATATTTTTTCAACTTAAAATTGTAATTTAATTATAACTTCAATATATTTAAATATAATATTAATTTGAGTATATTATTTATGTATTAATATTTTACATTAATATATTTTTTACACGAAGATTTCTGATAGTTTAGTATTTTAATTTATTTCTTTTTATTCACATGTTTAATATGAAGTGTTTTTTCTATAATTATTTTACTACATTTCAAGAAAGAAGAATCCTATGCGGATTATGTATCTTTATATGGATCACTAGAGGAAAAACTTCCTTAGTTCGGAGTGGATGATATATTGTATTTGCATACCGCGTTATTTATTTTGGTAATAATAATTTTATTTCATATGCAATAATATTTGAGATAATGTTACAAGTTTTTTATTTGATATAATATATATATATATATATATATATATATATATATATATATATATATATATATATATATATATATATATATATATATATATATATATATATATATATATATATATATATTAACTAGAACGTGATCAATTATATTGAATTAGTCGATATATACATAAAATTGATGGACGTTGGTTGTCGGTATCTCATATATATTTTATATTATATCTATTATTGCTATTTTTTGTTATACTATTTTTTTGTATATTTAATTATTATATTTGTGTTCCAGTCCCTACTGTTGTCTTACCTGATAAAAGCGTTGGAAAAGATTTTCGAAAAATAAGTATTTACAACATTAAATTTTAATCATATTAAGTGGAGTAAATATTTTCTTTAAATATTAGCATAATGTAATATTCGTTGTAATCGCTATTAATATATAGCATTAGACATATCATATCATACATGTTTATGTGTAACGACATACAACTATAATACGATTTATATCTTCTCATTTCAGTACATTATTTTTTGAAGTATATTTAATTTTAATTTATTTATACCGATGTTGAATACATTGTCAGTGAAAAGAAAATTACAAAGAATAAAGGAAAATGTCAATGTATCCTGAATGGAGTATATCCATTTCCATTCAGGAAAAAAAATCTATGAATTAGGAGTATGACATTTACCGGCAATACAATAGATATTGAAGGTTAGTTTGACTATGATAATCGTGCTTCATTACAAATATGTATCTCATATGTAAAATTGATTCTACTCCGTATGCTTATGATGGATTGCATGGTCTCCAAAGAGTTCCAAGCATGTCTTCAAATTTGTACTATGAATCAAATAAAACGTACACTTTGTATTTGACATGCAATATTTAGTAGCATTACAGAAAATGATCAATACAATCATATGATACAAATAGATGGTTAAACATATTACAATTATTTTATATTAAACTAATTAATGTTATTTTGTGCATTATTGTCTTATTAGTTGTTGGATACACAGTAAAAAAAGGATACTAAATAGTCAAAACACCATATGGTAATAAATTCGAATATATTTAGATATTCAAATATATTATTTTATGGTATTTGTCAATTATTACATCATATGTTGTATTATCATCACGATTACAACTAAATTGATGTTGGAGGGATTCTACCCGATTATGTTTCAATTTTGATGATGATTGAAAAATATAGTTCGAAAGTTAAAGAAAAATATTAAAAATTAATAATTGTAAAAATGTCATTAGGATTTCTTAAGCTGCCCTACCCCTACCGTTTCTGTCTTATATATATAAAGATATTAGTATTAGCATTAGTATTAGTATTAGTATTAGTAGTAGTATTAGTATTAGTCTTTGTATTGGTATTAGTAATATTATTAATATTAGTATTAATATTATTAGTATTAGTATTAGTATTATTATTAGTATTAATATTAGCATATTAACATTAATATTAATTAACATTAGTATTAGTATCATTAATAGCGTCAATATTAGGATTATCATTAACATATTAGTATAAATATTAGCCTTATAAATATTATATTTAGCATTAGCACATGCATATTATATTTGCATTAGCAATAACATTAAAATTAGGGGCGTGCTAAATCCCACACTAAAATTTACTAAATCCCACACATAAATTATTAAAAAAAAAATTCTCTCTACTCAAATTCTCTGAAACGATTTTATCCAAGTCACTCAAAATTCATTAATGTTTTACGTGAATAATCATAAAAAATGAGTTCCGTTTTATTTAATATTTATTCAATTTCATTAAACCTTTTTAATTATTCAAATTTATATGAATTCGATTTTTTTTCTCAAATTCCATCATAATTTTAGTTTGAACATATGAAGATTTTTGTTAAATTCGAACTTGGAATGGTAGGGATGTTTTTAGTGTGTGATTTTGTGAAAAAGTTAGGGAACAAGAAAAAGTATGGGAAGGGAGAAAAGAAAATTTTAGAGAGAAATATTTTTAGTTATGTGCAAGATTTGGTAAAAATAGTGTGTGATTTAGCATTTCAGTTAAAATTAACATCCCTTTTAATTCATATAGAAAAATTTATAGATGTGTTCGATTTACATCATCGATATGTTTTAGTTCGTTGATTTAATTCATTTTGATCATAGAATTGATCCCCGTTGAGTTTCGTTTTATTTAATATTTATTCAATTTCATTAAACCTTTTTAATTATTCAAATTCATATGAATTCGATTTTTTTTCTCAAATTCCATCATAATTTTAGTTTGAACGTGTGAAGATTTTTGTTAAATTCGAACTTTGAATGGTAGGGATGTTTTTAGTGTGTGATTTTGTGAAAAAGTTAGGGAACAAGAAAAAGTGTGGGAAAGGAGAAAAGAAAATTTTAGAGAGAAATATTTTTTGTTATGTGCAAGATTTGGTAAAAATAGTGTGTGATTTAGCATTTCAGTTAAAATTAACATCCCTTTTAATTCATATAGAAAAATTTATAAAGGTATTCGATTTACATCATCGATATGTTTTAGTTTGTTGATTTAATTCATTTGGATCATAGAATTGATCCCCGTGCATCGCACGGGTGAGGTACTAGTTAGTATTAGTAATAGTATTAATATTGGTAAAAAAATTGGTATTAATATCAGTTAAGTATCCGTATCAATATTAGTATCGGTATCAGTATAAGTTTCAGTAACAGTATCAGTATCGGTACCAGTATAAGTATCAGTACCAATATCAGTATCAATTTCAGTATTAACATCGATATCAGTATCAGTATCAATATTAATATCAGTACTAGTATCAGTATCAGTATATGCATCATTAGCATTAAAATCAGTTTTTGCATTAATATTAGTATTAGTAATAATATTAGTATCAGTATTACTATTAGTAATAGTATTAGTATCAATATTAGTATTAGTATTAGTTTTATTAGTATTAATATTAATATTAGAATTATATTAGTATTATTATCAGCATCAGTATTAGTATCAGTATCAATATTAGTATCACAATTAGTATAAGTATCAGTATGATTATGAGTATCAGTATGATCGATTATGAGTATCAATATTTGTATGAGTATCAATATTAGTATTAGTATTAATAATAATATTAATATGAGTATCATTATGACTATCAACATCAATATCAATATCAGTGTCAGTATCAGTATCAATATTAGTAACAGTATCAGTATCAATATTAGTATCAATATTAGTATCAGTATCAGTAAGTATTAGAATTAGTATTAGTATTAGTAATAGTATTAATATTAGTATTAGTATTAGTATTAGTATTAGTATTAGTATTAGTATTAGTATTAGTATAGTATTAGTATTAATATCAATATGAGTACGTATTAGTACGAGTATCCGTACAGTATCAGTATCAGTATCAGTATCAGTATTAGTATTAGTTTTAGTATTAGTATTATTACAAGTATTAGTATTAGTATTAACATCAGAGTATGAGTATTAGTATGATTATTGGTATCATTATTGGTAGTGGCGTATACATCTTATCTCTTTTGCATCATTTATAAGTTGTGTTGTTGTTTGAGTAATGTGCATCATTGATTGAATTTTGTTAGTGATAAATTTGCAGGTTATTTGAATATTTATTGTGTCACTTCTCTGCTACTGTGTTTGTTGTTAAGTTAGTTATTTTGCAGAAGATTCACATGGTGTAGTAGATTGCATTCCATGAAATAGAGTTATATCATATGTTTTAAATGATTTCACGTAATCTTCATATCGTGTTTTGTGTGCTCGTATTCTTCTTTGTAATATTTATTTGAATTTCATATGTTACAACTCTGAATTAAGATATTTTTTCTTGATTTCCTTCCATTTTGTTTTATTTGAATCGACATTGTTATAAAGAGATAATCGTTTTGAATATTCTTATTTTTCTCACGGGTGAAGAACTAGTTGTTAGTTTAAATAATAGACGAATAAACGGGGTGAAACTCACCGAAGTATTGAAAAGTGAAATTAGCCCTTTAAATTATGCATTTAAATCATTTTATATGAGGGTGCAATTGGATGGAAGGATTTGGGGAAGAGATTTCAAATCCATAATAACAAATTCCTTGAACTTGTTTGGATTAAGGGATCTCCTTTTAGTTATGTTTTGAGCAATTAAGGTGGATTTCAAAAATCATTCCATCCAAACGCACTCTGAATTCATTATTCTTAAATCCTAATCCAAAATTCGACTGAAACCATGAAAAACCGAACCATAAATCAACCGTATTCAGGTTGCAGTATTGAAAATAAAAAAGAAAAGAGAAAAAATGATTTCAAAAATTAAAATAAAATCTAAAAAACGAGGATTCTGATTCCTCACAGATGATCCATCAATGGAGAAGCACGTAGAGAAATTCCTAAAGAAGATCTCTTTCGCATCAATAACCATAGCCACACTAACCCTTCTCCTCCTCTACCTCCAGACACCCGATACCTGCTTCGACCCTTCCGACCCGGATCCGAAACCCCATACCCGTTTCCCCAAATCCACCTGCGACTTCACCCACCGCACCTACACCTCCATCGACAAGCGCAACCGCCGCCTCTGGTCCACCAAGGCCTGGACCACCACCCTCTCCTCCTACTCCTCTCTCTTCAAAACCCTCCAGGCCCGAAACTACTTCTCTAACCATTCCCGTGTCCTCATCGTCTCTGCCGGGCCGGGCCAGCCCGTTCAGGCCCTGACTGGACTGGGTGTTGATGACGTCACCGCGGTTGAGCTTGTGGATTCCCCTCCCCTTGTCAGCCGAGCCGATCCGCATAACTTGCCTTTCTTTGATGGGATTTTCGATCTCGGGTTCGGCGTGTACTTGGATCGGGCCCTTTTTCCGGGCCGGTACGTGGGCCAGATTGAGAGAACGGTGAGGGTTGGTGGGGTTTGTGTGGTCACCGTGGAGGAGTGTGGGAGTGATGAAGTCGATGAAATCGTTAAATTGTTTAAGAAATCTCGATTTGTTGATTCGAAGAATGTGCTCTTGGCTGGGGAGAGAAGGACTAGGATTGTTATGATTGTCGAGAATAACTCGTAACACTTTAAAGTTTCCGTCTTTTTTCGTTTTGGTTTTACGAAAATTGATTTAATCTTTTTCCAAACCTCTAGGATGGAGTTGCATTGTGTTCATGTGGTTGTTGTTGTTGTCGTCGCTTGTGAAACTGAAATTCGGAATATTTCATCATCGCCTTCTAATGGTTAAAAGATTAAATACGTATTTTGTACGTTCCCGTTGGATTTATGGTTACTGATATGCTGCTACTTGCTTGTGGAGAAGAAAGTGGTATGTATTTTTATCCGAGCTTGGTTATTAAATTCATTCATCTATTGTAGACGAGCTTCATAGATTGGTGATTTTCGATGTTTAAAGATTTTCTTGGAAATCAAGACTTGGGTTATTTCTCTCTAGTAGAGCCATGTAAGATTATTTATTCAGACAAGAAGAAAGCCTCAACATTTTGAAATTATATGCTCCAATAATTGTGTTAACTCGTAAATGATGTGTTATATTGCATAGCTTGTTCGTAGTGGCATTAACGTGATTATGTTACACATGAATGAAGAGCTATGACAGCAAGAACAAGAAGGTTTTTTTTGAATTGGTACTAAATTACAGATCGTCTATGATTTTGACGGCAGAGAATTCCGAGGAATATTCTGATCTATTGTGTCGGAGCTTTTCTCACCCGGTTTCCAATCTGTTCGGCCACCTGGTTCATTTCATTATCTCTGTTTTATTTGATTCTTTTGATTTTTTATTATTTATTCTTTCGCTTTAACTTACTGTCGCAAATTCTCCAGTTTTCGCGATGCTGTGATTTTTTTTTTTTTACCTTTTGATTTTGGAAGAAAACGTACTAGTTTGTAATTCTTGAACAATGGGGTTCCGTGTTTAGTATTCTCCATTGTCTTTAATATCTGAATGTGGTATTCTTGAGGATTTACATTTCAAAAACGGTCCATATGCAGTTTTTATTCCACTGACGGAATTTAATAATCAAACATTTTGGCATAATTGTTTGTATTTCAATCAGGAAGCCGACTGGATGCATCCGTACCTTGTGCAATATCTGTTGTATTGACGTATATATAATGTAGAGCAGGAAATATACCTTCGGTTTGTACGTTGAGGTAGACGACAATGTGAATGTGGATTCATTGTTTGTATCAGTGAGGGTTTGTCCTTGTGACTGAGAATTGTCAATCCAATCTTTATTTTCATTTCAAAAAGCTTTCCACAAAGCTGCTTGTTGATAATATCGATAGGAAGTGGATATCGATCCCTATTGCATGTATGTAGTCAATGAAATTGATTAGAAGGTAGTGCAGGTGCATACTGAAAGAATATGATATGTATATTTTTTGTTTTGTAAATAATAAGCAGTACCGTAGCATGGTGAAGCGATTAACGTTGTTGCGATAATGACGGGCATGCAGGCCTCTTCACAGGTATCGATTGAATTTGCTTGTAATAGTGCTGCATCGTTCCACACTGTAAGTATGACAATTTGATGTCTGTTTTTTTATGGACACGGCGAGTTTGTTAATTTCACATCGATGTGTTATTTGGAAAAAAAAAAGATTTATTAGAGCATATTCTTTGAAAGTATGCCTCTTGCCATCCATGATGAAAGAACGTTGCGACCACCGGCTAATAACGATAGCCAATAAATCTATATTTACAAATGGAAATTGTGTGTTTGTTTTATAATGAAAAGTTGGATATGTAATTGAGGCGGGTACGTAGTTGGCTGGTTTGGCTCATGATAGATTGAAGGCTCGAAAATGTGGTTCAGAGATATAGTTTCGGTTGTTTGTAGATGGACGACAATGTTGTTGTGTAGTATTATCCACTGATATGGATGGATTCCTGTAACGTATTTTCTAGTGCTCGGTTTTACCTCCGCCATTATTTGAAAGTATGTATGTATGTATTGTTAAGGGCCAGTGCATTTGTCTTGGAATCTGACATAAAGTTTGGCAATTTAATTGTTTTTTGACAGGTACATGTATAAACTAAATGTTTGCTTAAGAACTGGATGTGACATACGAAATTTATTTTAGTTGCAGTAAGTAGTATCCATTATTCTTCTTATTACACAGTGGAAGGTTGTGATTGTCTAAGGGATGAAGTTTCAAATAAAGAACTAAACAATATTTGTGAATAAAATATGATGTAGTAATTCCTAGGAACCCTCCTATGGAATTTTTGGTATCTTATGATTTGAATCGACTTAGGTACGAATGAATTGAATCGTAAACTTTGAAGCACACGATTACAACTGAGGAGGAGTCGAAGCATGCTACGTTGGTGGCGGATATTTAGGATATTGCAAGAAAGATCTACTTTTGGGTCAAATTTGCAATTAGGGTGGAGCGGCCGGGAAGATGGATGGAGTAAGTATATGTCTGATTCTGCAATTTTCAGAACTATTTCAGCCAGGGAGGTGGATTTCCAGAAATTACAAATTGACCCCCACTTGGGGAGCATGTCCGTTAAGGCCCAGTTTGGTTGGGCTGATCCGGGTGGATAGTTCCTCTAATCCACTCGGATCTCAGCTTTGGTTGAGCCCAACTGGGTTCTGGATTGCACTTGGGCCCGGGTCCAGATCAAGGATTTGCTGGATCTCCCATCAGGCCGAAGGAGGTGAGATTGGGTAATCTCATCCAACTCTCAGCCCAATCAAGTACAGTATATTACCTTTATGCCCTGAATATTTATTTCTAATTACAAGACTACCCCATATATATATGAATTACCCCAAAAATTATTGTGTTAGCCCTAGAATTTTACCGACATAGCAATACACGCCGTTCTTCGTTCTGCTTTTCTCCACTGTGGTAGTTTTTTCACCGAGGTAATTTTTCTGATACTCAACTCTTCTAGGTTCTCTAACACGCTTCTTTCTTCGTTTTTTAGGCCCCCTAAACCGGTTGAAGAATAATCAACTCATCACATATTGATTTCTTATTTTTCATACTTCACTAGTTTTTTCTTTTTTTTTTATTTGGTTTTTTTTTTCCTATAATCAACTCATCACAGATTGATATCACAGATTTCTTCAAATGCATCCGAGTATTGTTGAAGAATTTTGGGTTCGTATGGGTTTCGATTTTTTTTATTGTTCTTATTATCCGTTCCTTCATCTCGTAATTAAATTTATTTGTTTCCGTTTCGCAGGTGATTTTTGATTTTGGTTTCGTAGTAGTTCGTAGTTTGGCCGGGCTGATTCTGTTCTGGCCGAACGATTCCAGTGTTGTAGCTGGTTGACGGTTGGCTGTTGATTATCCCGGTTCGGCAACACGACGATTTAAGGTGAGTTCTCCAATGGGTTTAAGTTCTTCTTTTAGATTACAGATTAAGGATTGAGAAAGGTAGCATTTATTTGGAAAAAAATATTTTATCTTTTTTTTTGGGAAAAAGTAGTACATTACCTCATTTTTGGTTGGAAAATAACCATTATTTGGAAAAATAATCAATTAGTGAATTATAATTAGTTAATATTGAAGTCAATTGGTGAAATAATATATGATGTTACTCAGTATAAATTGTTTGGCCTTAATATTGTTTATCATAAACAATATATAAAGAATGCAATTAAGTTGTTTTTTTTTAATAGTTTACGATAGTTATTTCATATTTGCTTGCTCTAGGAGTTGGTTTATATGTTTCATATGTTTGAGAGAGGTTACAGGGTCTAGAATGTGAAATTTAGTTGTGAATATGTTTTTTTTCCCCCAGCCAGTGTAAGTATTTGCGAAAAGAAATGTATGCTTAATCAGATTAGAGGAGCAAAAGAATACTATATTAATCTGTTGAGACTAGGGTAGATTGGAAATATGTAATCTCTGATTGTTGTTGTTTCCCTCCGTTCCCTATTAGGTGTCGTTTTTAGCTTTGCAAAATGTGTCTTGATTTTAGGTAGAACACATTAAAAATATTAAGATAACCTTGATTATTTAATGATGTGATGATAAGAGAGAGTTAATACTAATAGATGAATTAATAAGGTTAGAACCAGAAAATATTGTTATATATTGTTTTTACAATATATATACGTGGTATATATTGTTTATACAGGGAATCAATATATTACTATAATTATAATCGTGGCATTTTTTTATGTTGTTTACTAAATAGGATCACAAATGTCAATGACGAACACGAGTGAGAAATAAGTAATAGTTTTCGCGGTGTATGAATTAGTCGAACAAATGCAAGTACTGGGGAAAGTGCCGAGGCTCTCGCCAGTGCGATCAACGATATATCGAAACAAGATAAAGAAGCGGGCGACGATTCAATGGGTGGAGACCACATACCGCAACCTGCCATGCACTCCAACGAGAATGACTCGGAGAACATGTCCTCATTGCACGGTGAAGGTTACATGTCTAATATGCAAGGTGAAGGGACTTCAACCTCACATCAAAGTAGGGGTAAAAAGAAAGGCAACAAGCGTTCCCGAAACGATGACCTCGATGGTCGTATCGTGGATATGATGGCGGATATGACTAGGACTTTTGCGGAGACTAAAACATGCCTAGGCGAGTTGGCCCACCGTATTGGTTTTGAGCACGATGCGTCAACTACACGTAAAAAGGTGTTGGATGCCCTATCGCCGTTATGTTTAGGTGTCGAGGATAAGATTACCGTCGCTAAAGCCGTTTGCAATAGCCCAACCGATCTCGACATCTTTTTCGGATTAAATGAAACTGAAAAGGGGGTTATGGTTCGAATGATCCTCGAAGGGCGCTACTTCGGTTAGCTAGAATATCATCCACTCACAATGTGAAGAAACTTTTTCCCGTATTCGGACCCTATCTTACGGCGTTATTTGCATTGAAGACATTTCTATTAGTTTTTCCGTATGAACTTATAAATTTTGGCCGATTATATGTCTGTAAATATTCTGTTAGTTTGGAGCTACTATGCCTAAATGGTAAGCTAAAAAAATATTTTGTTATTTAGGAGCTACTGGTCAATTTGAAACATGTTCAGGGGATGTGTAATATTCCAAGATTTATGTCAATATGCATGCGTTATATTCACACTGCAACAGGTTATAGTTGCAGGCCTTCGTGCATATTTTTGTCAATATGCATGTCTTCGTGTTTTTTTTTTTTTTTTTTATTTCATAGTAATTGGTTTATGCAATTGCGAAAGTTTCATTGTGCTCGGTCATTGGTTATAGTGTGATCGATTACAACTTTAAATTCTATATGAACAAACATCTGTATCAACAAATTTAAACAAACAATGTTAAATATATAAATATGTATTAACTAAGAAAAACAGTAGTATGAACAAAATGTAAACAAACAATATTAATATATATTATCGCCCATGGGTACGAAACATGAAAATTAAAATTACAAACCAAAATACAAAGTCAGGAAAATCAAAAACTAATACCGAAAATCTTGCCGACTACATGGAATTGGGAAAATAATACGGGAAATACCAATAATAATAATACGGAAAATATTAGGAAAAACTAGCCGAGATAATGGAGATTGGAAAATATTAACAAACAATGTTAGGGCTGATTTTATAATTACAGGAAAATAAGAGAAAATAATGGGTGCAATTGGCAATAATTTAAAATTTTCAAATGTATAAACTAATAAAAAAAATACCTTCCAAGGGGTGGTAATGTAATTAACCAAATTATCCCACCCAATCCTCCCAACCATTCCTGAGATTGGCTCATTCGGATTGAATCCTACAGATCCATATACAACCAACCAAACCCGATATACCATTCATACTTCACTAATCCATACAGTGTCATTTTTCAATTAAGCCCCAATCCCATCCCATCCCATCCCTCCAACCAAAAGGGGCCTAAGTAATAGAGAGTTGGGGTGGATAAGAATATAAACTTTACATACTTTGATATTAGCATTTTATACCCCACTTTGAGGCATCTTTGTAATAGTTTAGATAGTTTAGCCGCTGATTTTCATTGTAGGGGTAATCTTTTTCCTTGTGTTAGGCCCACAAGGTTTTAACGAGGCCTCGCGTTGCCTATTTTAATGGAATAATAAAAAAAATTGGCCAAAAAAAAATATTAAAAAAAAATAACCATGCATATAGGGTAAATGTGTGATACCCCTATTTTTTAAAAGAATCTATAAGGAGGTCCCATGGATTTTTCTACCCTAATCAAAAATCAGAATTATGGTTTAAATTTGGTAGACACTTGACCTGACCAACTTGAAGTACCTGTTTTGCCTTTACAGAAGCAGTTTTCATGATCACCATGCTGGTACTTATATATATTCTCTCCACTCTCCCACAAACCTTAGCTTTCTCTCTTTTGTCGCCGCCGTGATATTTCCTATTGTGCCGTTATTATTAGTGGCTAATCTCTTCCTAGGCAAACCGTCGCTCTACTTTCTTCCTTCCTCCGCCATTGTCACCAATGCTTTCGCTGACATCAAATCGTCGGACGAGAATTTCAGTGGAGTTTAGAGATGATAGGTACGAGCCGTTGTGGAGTCTCTGCCGAGCCGTCGATGTTGTGAGATCTGAGACCATATACAGTTTTTTATTATGTTTATTCATCCAATTTTTTTTTGTTACAAGTTAATATGTAATATCAATATCTAAATATTAAATTTTGTTGTTGGTGTAGATAATTTTTTTATTTTTTTATCAGCGGTGTACATTCTTACATATTTTATATATTAGGGATATATATTAAATGACCCCATATATGTAAATGATGCTATTAAATTCAGTAGCCTATATTTTTAGTTAAAAGATTCAATCTGGAAAAAAAAAGAAGGTAAATTGATTTAGTTGTTACTTTATTCATTACTATTTACTGAGTATTATGCATGTACTAATTCTTAGAGTATTTACCATTCGTAAACATCGAAAATATGAATATACAAGCTGCAGGTCTAATTTTGACATTAGAAAATCTATAGTAATGTAATCGAGAAATGGTGAAACACGAAAAATACAAGTGATACATTTCTATAGTACATAATGTAGGAAATGCTGAAAGTTGATCGAAGGGATGACACACTTCAGTAACACTTTAGAAATGGCATACATCCTTGTTGGTGGAATTTGATGGAAACAAAAATTGATGTTGATGTTTGTTGCACAATACCCCTCTAGCACGAAGGAATGCATAGTACAGAGTAACAAACTGTTTATTGTGCTATAAAAAGGACGCACGCAACAGCAGCCGGTGGTGTTCGAGACCGTAGCGGAGTGCAACAGTGGTATGTAATGTATATGTAAATCCTAGATGTGAAAATAGGCGTAATTTAATTCATCTACATCTATGAAATAAAAGGTTATTAAAAAACGAAAAGAATAAACTATAGGCGTAAATCAATAATTTGAAGGAAAAAAATAGCCAATAAGATAGATATAATGAATGGTAATGTAAATAGAGTTCGAATTGATTCCAACTCCATGGAAAATTTTTAATAATATAGATGAGATTGTCTGTAGTGATAGAGAAATGAAATTATTTCACACGATTCATATTCATCCGCTTAAAATGTTAAAAAAATCGTGGTTGAGTTTGCAAATTAATTTATTTAAGGGTGGTGATAAATGCAGGACGTGTTTTAGTAAATGTAGGACATTATATTTTAAAAAATAAAAAGTTAATATATATCCCATCTTATTTTTTCAAATCCCTTTCTTGTATCTTGCCAGAATATCACATGGAGAGTTTTAGTAAACTTAGACATTTTATTTAAAAATTCAAAACCAAATATATTTCATCTTCTTCTTTCGAAATCTTTTTTATAAGTCTCCATCGATATTACTTTGGAAGAATATCAAACAATTAATCATCATTAATCACCAAGAACATGGATTTATTGGTTTCGGAGGATGATACGGCTAAAAGTGAGGTAAAAAAATTAAATGGGTGCGAAATGTTTTTCATGTTTTATGTGTCAAATTTCCCTTGTTCTGTTTTATGTGCCATATTTAATAATGTATATTAATTTTGTTACTAATTTTGACCAGGATCATCTCGAGACGTTTAAAGAAGTCGATTATAGTGAATATTTTTCCATCGGACAAAATATTTTGTAGTACAAACGAATTTAAACGAATTTAAAGAGTTTCTTTAGATGTGTTTGAGATTGGAAATTGTAGAGAATAAATATAGTTCTGTAGACGGTTTATGATATAATAAATATTAGATGATAACTAATTTTTATATTAAAATGTCAATAGATACTAAAATATAGATAAAAATTAAAAAACAAATGTGCTACATTTACTAAAAACCGTTCTGTATTCATCATTTCCCTTCTTTTAAATATAATAAATAAACAATTGAATTAGATTCAATTATATGGCAGCAAATCTCATATGAACTCTAAATTTACTGTAGTTCGACTAATAATATCATTGTATAGATTAAGCTAAAAGACTACTGGAAAATGTTTTCGTCAGTGTATAGTTGTTTTTTGTTTTTACTGTATGATCAAACTTGTTTGCCTATTTTATAATATATGCCTCAAGAAATGTAACAACAATAATATTGAGACTACAATAAGTGTAAAATAAAAAACAAGGCTATACAATGTACTAAAACAAAATACAACTAGGAAAACCTAAAATAATCTGCAAAAATGGGCGAGTAACTTCCAAAACCTTTTCCAACATAATTATACTTTCCACCAACATCACATCGCCTTGTTTTCAAACTGTAACGAAAAGGATTAAAATATAATAATCATAAGATAAAAGCTATAAAAGAAATTAAATAATAAATAAATCATATTGGAATTTTTTCTATACCTGAGTACTCGAGCATGAGAAAGGCACCATCTCTTCAGAAGATGACGAAAAGGTAAATTCAACACACCAAAATTTGTACAACGTGAAGGTATTCATACCTGTAATAATGAGAAAAAATGAAATAATTTTCATCTCCCATCATATAACAGACTTGAAAGCACGTATAAATGAACGAAAAAGGAAAATAATATGTTGTCAAACACAAGAAAAATAGACTAAAAATAAATTAAATGACAACGCACAATGAATGAGGAATTCACTTTTTGGAAATTTTATATTGCAATCCATTAAATAGACAACCGCATTTATTGAAAAATATTCGCCAACAAAAATTAATGAAAAAATTTGTGTGCTAAATCATATATGACGACATAAAATAGTAAAAAAATTACTTCAAATGCCATAAATGCGTTATTGTTTTAAAGAAGATAAGCAGGAAAAATGTGCGATGGATGGAGAGGATATTTAATACTAAGCAACTACACACAATGTGTATCTCTGTTTTGATAATATTTCATGCATAACTGCCCTTCGAAGGTTTACTACAAACAAACACCTTGGTGATGTTTGAACAAACATCTTTCATGTAAGTGAAATAGTAAAACTAATAGAGGACATGCCAGAATATTTAAAGCATAAGTCATTACAGATTCGTACATGAAGTAGCTTCCTCGTGATGGCTGTTCTTCAAGATCAAAATATACAGTAACAGACTGCTACTATTATTAGTGTCCAACAAAAAGAGGTTGAGGACCGGAGTCAACACCCATTTACTTATACATCAACATGATCAAGTAATCTAAACAATATTCTTGGTGTAATCAACTGTACGGTTAAATCTAGAATCAAGATGTATCAACACCGTAACATCACAAGCATACCTTGCCCTTGACAATGCGACATACAACTGACCATGAGAGAACACTGGTTCCTTAAGGTAAATACCTACAAAGTCTAAAGTTTGTCCATTAGATTTGCTTATTATCATAGCAAAACAGAGACGCACTGGAATTTGCATTCTCTTGAATAAATTAGGCATTTTCGTTTACCAGATGTTTCTTAAAGTATACAAGGAATGAAAACAGTACGACCTCTAAATTCACCGGCTGCAATTTCAGCACGAATAAAGTAATCTCCCATCTCTCGACAAATCAGATGTGTGCCATTACAAAGGCCCTGTATTGGATTTAAGTTTTCTAGCAACATAATTGATAATTTTTCTTCAACCGCAATACATTTGGGGAAAAATCGGCCGCTGAAACAGTGCCTAAGAAATCTTCATATTCTCCTTGCTGCAGTGGATCATTTGTCCTATTTGAACTTACGTATTCCTTCATTTCACCAGGAAATCGTTCTATTAGTAGATCATAAAGATCATCAACACAATCATTTTTTGTAGTGAGAATCGCTCTATTAACAAAAGAAAGAGGATCTCTAATGTAATCGTTAAGATTATGATAGACTTTGTCGATGGGACAGTTCAAAGAGGTGGCTGCATCAACAAATGGAACTAACATATCTGACGGGAGTTTGATATTGTCAGCAAACAGAAAAGGCTCAACTCCATTACCAATTCGAAGCAATAAATCTGAAAAATTAGAATCTTCTTTAGCACGCATACTCTTGAACAGGTGGAGGCGATGTATATTTTGCCACAATGTTGAACTGACCATACTAGCAGCAATCATCGAATCTCTCGAACCACCTACAACAATCGGCAATGTCTGCCTAAAATCACAACCAAGTAAAACAATGTTTCCACCAAAAGGTAACGGACTATCACATAAATCAACCAACAATAACTCAAATGCTTCGATAGAACGCCGGTTGGCCATTGGTGCCTCATCCCAAATAATAAGTCTGGCCTCACGTATCATCCTAGCTAGGTTGCTCTGTTTACTAACCTTGCCAATATTCACATCGTCCACATCAAACGGTAATTTGAATTTTGAGTGAGCAATTCGACCACCGGGTAAAAATGGTGTAGCTACCCCTGAAGTTGCAACAGCCAAGACAATGACTCCCTTAGACCAAACATATGCAAGCAACGAACGATATAAAAATGTCTTGCCAGTACCGTCAGGACCTTAATTCAATAAAGAAGGCGTTGTGCCCTGCAATATCAAGTTGAGCAACAATTTGAGAAAATGCAGTTCGTTGATCATTATTCAGACATCCTATCGAGGCCATATCTTCGGCGGAAACATTTATTGAACATTCGTATCTGTAGTCCATACTTAAGCGATCATCACAAAATGGACAACTACAAGGGAAGCTAATTGGGAAATCAGTAATAGATTTATCCATAGTGTTCAACAGTAAATCAATAGCAACAACAGTTTTCCTGATAATTTGAGTGGTCGTCAGAATTCCATCCCTAGCAAAATCTTCAGACAATGAAGAAAAGTACTTATCCCACAAGACTTGAACATCGGAACTCATGCCGTAAACAAGAAGCATTGCAAATAGTAAACGCAAAGACAAGGGAGTCTGAATCAAACAAGCTTCCTTCAAACAATTATCTACATATTTATCAGATTGCAAAAGACCTCTTGAAGTGGCAGCCTGTCGAAATGTAGCGTATATCTAGCCGTTGAAAGTCAATAAATCTTCAAAATAAGTAGGGCAGCGAACATGAACCAAAAGCAAACGCTCAAAATATCGCTCATCTTCCATCGGGTTCACTGTATATAGACAAACAACTACAACTTGTTTTTGACGCACTTTCCACTTTTGCTTCATTGGCTCCCACAAAAAACACTCAGTAAAGTCTTTGTACAAAAGCCTCAAACGTATCGCTGTTTCGTCACATGTATTGGTATGAAAAAATCACGTAATCATAGTTTTAGACGATAAAGGATTATGCATCAGCTGCTCCAATGATTGTTGCACACCAAAACGTAGTGGCTGAGCATCACTATGACTGGAGGTGACATTTCACCCATTAAGAAACCATATATTCTCCAGTATGCCTCAGACGCACATATCCAACGACCATTCTGATATGTTTGTATTTCATCTCGAAATTCTATTGATACATCATGGACAACATGATATGCAATCTTATCATGCCCTTTGTGAATATACTTATACATATACTTAACCTATTTAATTTCAGAACAAATTTCAACATTCATATGGCAACCAAATTTGGATAAAGATAAGAGCAATAAGGCACTACAAATTTGTTATCAAGAAGCACTCTTCGAACAACAACTTTCTGGCTACCGTTTCTTCTTCTATATGAAACATAACCATTTGAACTTGTCGTGCTGTTGGCAAAATCCTTTGGATAATGATTTTTACAATTACCTTCACGCATGCATGCATTTTTCGGATTATCTGTGCCACATGGTTCATGCATCATATTTCTGATCACATAATCGCGTATGAATGGATGTGAATCACTGTGGAGTTCTGCAGAAATAATTTGATCGTAGACCTGTGGAGATGTAATCTTATGACCGTCTTGTAAAATAATAACCCAATGACAGTGGGCAGACCACGTTTTTGTTGCTCAACAGCATACACATAGGTCGGGACTGGCCGAAAGATTTCCTTTTTAATAATATCATCCTTTAACATTTGAAGCTTCGAATGGAAGACACGAGCAATCAAGTCCGGTCTATCATCAACTTTTTGGCCAAGTTTTAACATACATGTGATTTTTTTCCATGCAGGATTGCGCATCATAGTTATAAATAGATCATATTTGCCAAATTTTTGCACAAGAGCCATAACATTAACATATCGTTTACGCATATCTCTTGGACCACCAATGAAACAAGATGGAAGCACGAGCTTCTGCCCAATATTAGAGGGGCCAGCTCTAGCATCAATGTGCAATCTATCAATAATACCCTGATATGATTCGATTCGTATGTCCCTTTGAACTTTCTTGGATCGGTAATAGTCCAATCTTGAAGTTTCCAGATTAATATACATATCAATCGCATATTGATGCCCAAGTCTGCCAGCATGCAACAAGCATGAATAATCACCATCACGCATCTATGCTTTGTAACAATAATATTGTCTGCACGAAACGTTGGAGCGGTTTCTTCTGTTTTTTTGAAGCACTGCAAAGAAAAACAACCACTAAGATAAAATGAAAGCAACAAAACGAAACAACCATCGAGCAAAATAAATGCTAATCCTCATCTTCAATCCGCAACAAATGATCCGTTGATCGAACAATAGCTGTAGTAGCAATGTTCTGACCATCACAGACAACCTGGCATTTGTTGACATAATATGTTTCTGGCACGTGCAATTTCTCAATCCTTGCATGCCATCCAGGTTTACCCCCAGTAAATAAGAGAGGGTATTGTAGTGGCTCGTAGTAACCATAATAGTAGTTGATTATTCGGCTTTCACCAGATTAAATAAAAACTCGTATATCACGCTCCAATCCACCACTATTCTCATACCCATCCTTCCAAACAGTGGCAACTTGATTGACATTAGGAAGATTGAAATTTCTTTGATCAAGAACAGAGTTAGATCTTAGGACAATATGTGCATTGGAAAGGTCATTCCATGTGCGCAAACGCTTGAAGAACGCAGTGTATGGATTTGTAGCCATAACATCAATAATGAGTGCCATAATGTCACGATAGAAATCATTTTTTTTGCAATGATACAGATAAATTATCAACAGTGTTTACAAAGAATAAATTGCAGCATTTTAGACATATTTGGAGAACCGTTAACAGCATTCATAAAATGGGAAACCTATCCTACAACCTTCAATGCGTATATGTCGTCTCGTGCCCACCAGTAATCATCGTCGATTGTCATACCAATGGAAATAAAAGGAAAGGCCCCATTGTAATATCTAGCCATGCGCCTAAACTCGATTGCCAGCTCCGACTCCGCATCGGTAAAGAGGAACCACATAATAGGACAAATCAAGGTTTTGGGAAGAAACACTTGGCCGGCCCTGCAACAGAAGGAGTCTCCTGAAAGAAACGGTATGCACCACAGTAGTCACACGGTTCTTCTTTAGGTAAATACCATGGCACCTGATATATATGCTCAAGAGCTGAAAATTGACCCACAGGGCTCGAATGATTCTCTGACATAGCAGTGGAGGAAGAGGCACCTAAAATGTTATCAAATAAAGTGTTTGTACTATAGGATGTGAAGTAAAGGTTGATATAGCAGGAGTAAAGGACTGCACCAAATATAAGAAAAATATCATATTCACATACTAAGTAGAAGATACATGGTAATGTATTATTTTGTAAAAAGTAAAGTAAAGGCAGATTGGATGACCGCGCAACACCAACATTAAGTCTTTTGAAGTTTGGAGCACAAACATATGTATGGAGGCAAACATAAAATAATATAGAGGTATGATTTGATATATGCAAGTATACAGTGTACAACAGTAAAAACAGTGAGAAATAAATAAAACTCACCACGCGCAGTGATTGAATAAGAAGTGGAGCCAATGACGGGACCAACATTAGATGGTAATGAAGAAGATGGAAGAGGGCAAGACGGCGATCGTATGCACGGCCTTGGACGCCTCATACATATATTAGTAACTAATGACCTTTAATGCATACGTAATAGATGAAGTTATAACAACCATAAGTTATTTATAAGTTTGGAAAAGTAAAGTAATGACAAAATTATGTGTAAATAAGTTATTTCAAATGAAAATACTGATAATGATACTCACAGTGATACTGAAACTCATATTGATAGAGCTGGCAATTGTGTCATGTGAGTCGAGCCTCGGTCGACGCAAGCTCATATACCATCGGGATTCGGTGTTAGGCTCAAGTTCAAATACTACCGGGCCTCATTCCTATAGGCCCAATCTCGGCTAACGTATTTTTCCGGGTTTCTGATTGGGATTATATCGGGAAATAAATTAATTAAATATTTTACAACTTTGCAGTCGAACATGTTAAAAAAAGAGAGCAAAATCTAAAATATTCATTGAAAATTTAATTAAGATAAAGAAAAAACCATAGTCTGTTCCTTATGACAAACGAAATGTAATGTTGCAAATATTTAATCATTTATTAATAATATTAAAAAAAATGCATTTGAGTTGAAAATGAGAAAAAACACGTAAAAGCAATTCTAAATGTCCTCTTAACTTTTTTCGGAAATCTCATATATATATATATATATATATATATATATATATATATATATATATATATATATATATATATATATATATATATATATATATATATATATATATATATATATACTGATACGAGCACCAATACTAATATCAATACCAGGATTATTAATATTACTACTGGTACTGATAATAATACTGATATTGATAAAAATACTGATACTAATGCTACTGATATTAATACTAATACTAATAGTATAAAAAAATATATTCTAGTTATTAAAAATCAAAATATATTTGATTTGATATGAAATATAATATGTTATTGGAAATATAATATGAATTGGTAATGTTGAATTGTAGACGTACATTATTCAATTCTGATTGGTAAGAATCATAAATTTACCTATTTTGCTATCTAATTACATTTACAAAGAAGAACATTATTATTAGACGACGAAGGCAAAATACAAAGTGCTTATCTAACAAAAGACCAAAAAGAGGCGCAATGCACGGTAGAATGTTTAGTGCAATGTACTAAAACCGTATAATTTTCTTTAATAGTAATATGAACGAACCGGTTTTCTGGCTGCAGAATATTTGCTGCCAGGAGACCTTGAACAGAATACGACGACCCTTTTTTTCTTATTTTCATGAGAAAATGCTTTCCTTCAAACAACAAGCGGAATTTCTTGTTCGATAATGCAATGATACATTAATAACATCACTTGCAGGGGAAAAAAGGGCCAATGAATTTATTTGTTATAAGGTAGTAAGTATGAAAACCTCATTATACTGCTCCATACACGCAACGGCGTTCTGTCCCAGTATATATCTTTTGCCTGCATGCATTTCGAATGCAATAACATCAACATCAAGACTGCCGATGTCGTCAGAAATGAAAAGGTTAATTTAGTCCCCGTAAAATGCAAAGTGTCAGATTTGTTGACATAGGGTACATGTAAAAAGTTATGAGATGACGACGTAATAACCTTGGTGTTGCATGCGTGTTTTCCTTGCATGTGTAACTATGGTCGTAGACAGCATCAATAGCGTAGTGACATTTATCGCATCCCATGTAGAAACTTTTTTATGAATACGTTCAAATGTTGATTAGTCCTTGCAGAAGAGAGGGTTTCATTGTAAGGGCGAAATTTTTTCATGTCAAAGGCAGCTATATTGTCAGAAGCTATAGAAGAGATAGTGGTTGAATTGATTGCAGCTGTAGTCATCAATATTAGCAAAGGATAAAATAACGGGCAAATAGTCATATCAGTACCATATATGCAACCGATACTTGTATGTCCGCACCAGTTATATTTGTTATTGATAGGTTTTCGTGACAGGTAATTTTGAACAGAGATTTTGTGAAACAGAGAATAGTCGAGGCAAGAACTTTGTCCTTTCTCCTTAAGACAAAATTGCCCCGCTATAGTGCTTCGGTTTTGGCAATTGTCTCACAATATACAACGACTTACAGTTCCAACAGAGTAGCACAACAATTGTTGGAACACAACGAACGAAAAGACGTTTTGGACTTTTTGACATGTAAAGATAATGCAACAATTATGCTTATGAATGGTTGGATGATTGAGTGAGATTGCTGGAAAACTAGGACTCTATTTATAGTTTCCAGAAGTTGTGTTCCAGAAGACACAACTCTAGGAAATGGAAAGGGCCGAAAAAGCATTATGCCTTTTCTCAGGGGTTAAACACCAATTCGTGTTTAAACTGCCACATATGATGCTATATTTAATATAATTAATTAAGCCCAAAACTTAATTTAAATTTTAGCCCCAAAACTTAATTTTAATTAATTTGTACTGAAGCTCACACTTGAGTATACCTCTAGCTATCCACTTGACACTATTTAAAGTGTTTTCATTAATGCTCTTTTCTTCATGTGGATTAGGTGACTTTTTCACCTCCAACCAAGCCCTTTGAGCTCACTTTAGCTCATTGAAGTACTTTACTTTGTGCATTTATTCCTCATTCATCTCATATTGGATTTGAGTATTTAAACACACTACAATTATCTACTCGAAGCGTAGATTATGTTTCCATTATTTATTCCTTGAGACAATCACGGAATTTTACTTCAATATTTTCCAAATTTGAGGTGAACACCTCAATTTTCCAACAATATTGAATTGATTTACGAACAATAAGAATGTTAGGAATATCAGTCCACACTTCAAGTGTACCTGTAAGTAACATAACGCTCAACTCTGGCCTAATGTACTTTGATAAAGACACCGATAAAGATCTACAAAAACGTTAAATGTAACAATCAAATAGAATACAAGATTTAAATGATGAAGATTAACCAGATACACAAATCAAGATCGAAGTCTTTCAAAGTTTTCCTGAATATTTTATGCAGAACAAAATCATGTTCAACAAAATCCGAAAGAGTATATACACAAAGTCGAAAATAATATTAAACATTAAAAGATATTTCAGTCGCAAAAGCAACAAGATTTTCTCGGTAGTGGGGTGCATAGAATATTAGAATTGATACTGAAAAATTTATATATCGAATCGATAAATGGACACAATAAATTATAAATTTGAGAATATACCTATTTATCGATAAATGTGGACCCACAAATCAAGCAGGCAGGCATAAGCTGCTTGGAAAATAAAGGGAAAATAAAAAATCTGGCAACGGTCATTGGTGGGACGAAACGAAACGGTGGCGTTTTGGCATTAGTTGGGCCAAAAGAAAATGAGAAAGAAAAGGCCTAAAACAAATTAGTAAATATATAATAGACAAATTGTGCAGTAGTTTTTCATCTGTTTACTTATTATGTGAACTTGATTCTGAAATTGACTTGTCTGTTGTAAGGCTTACTTCATAAGTGTTTCAATATAGCTTTTTGAGACATTTTAATTTATTTGGTAGACTTTTGATGTGTTATCATTTTAATTATTGGTTCTTTGTCATGAGATCGGTGGATGGTTGCTCTCTTTTTTTAATAGTAGTTTGATAAATGAAATTTATTCAGTTGATTTTCACATACATTGTATTTCCTTCAAGTGTTTTCTTCTTCTTTTTTCCCTAAAGAGAGTGGAATACTAATTGTTATTGTATTTTAGAGAAATTAGAAACTTCTCTTCATAGTTGGAAAATAGCATAAATAGATCACTATCCCAAACATAAGGATGGCGACGGGCCGGTTCTGGGATGAGTTTGTCTAAACCCAAGACTCGGTCCACAAAAAATATATAAAACATAACTCGTCTTAGCCTAGACGGGTAGACCCATACCCGAATTAAGCGGTTCTGACCTGTCATACCCATTAATATCAAACAAAAAGTTTAATATTTTTTTTAACTTTCATAATATTTTGTTTGTACATTTTAAGAAAAGAATCTCAAAATTAAAATGCAATATTTACAAGTGATATAAAGTGAATAATAAATTTATCTAAGTAATTATATTTATTAACTTTTATAATAAATAATGTTCAAAGACAAGGCCGCTAGCGGTGGTCGACAAGTAATAGATATGATATTTATATGGGTCGATCAATAAGGCCCGTAACCCAACATATAACCACCAGTTCTATAAATTAAAACTCATTATCCAATTCAAAACCGTTTGACTAACCCAATCCCGTTCAACGGATCAGCTTCGGGTCTGAGACCCGACAAACCCCTATCCATTGCCATTCTTATCCAAACACATAGTAGTTAAACTCGCGAGATATCGCGATATATATCGCGAGATGTTACGGTCCCAATCAAAACGATACCGCTCATAATATGTATCGGCTATGCATAAATACCGTTAAATATAGATATCGTATCGTATCGCCATATCACGATACGATACGATAGTTACGATATTAGTCAAAAGATTAAAAAAATTAAAAAAATAAAAATTAAAAAAATAAAAAAATAAAAAAATAAAAAAAAATAAAAGAAAAAAGAAGGAGACGAAATATTCACGTTATCAGGGCCTGAAAACGAATTTCAATATTAATTATTTTTTTTCATACATATATTAGATCCAATAAATTTACACGCCAAGTTTGATATTGAAAAGAGAAAATAGGAAAAAGCCAAAGTTGCAGTTGATGAAGTTGAAAAGATTGATGAACATGATGATGAAGACACTCGTTTGAAATTGGTGGATGGAATTTTTTTAAGTGACATTGATCTTGAAGATTATGAATAATAAATTATTTTTTTACAAATTAGGGATCAAAATTTGAACTTTGTTGATATTATTTTTATGATCAGTTATGATTTTTATCCTATTTTATGATATATTAGTTTTTTTTAAGAAATTAGAAATGAGTGGTTAATTTGACTTTAAAATATTAAATTGTACATTTTTATAGTGTATATATATATATATATATATATATATATATATATATATATATATATATATATATATATATATATATATATATATATATATATATATATATATATATATGTAATAGTTGGTTAAATATCTTACGATACGATAACGATACGATATGATACATGGAGGAAAACGATACGCCGATATTTTCCGATTCAATAACCATGTCCAAACATCATTATCTAGATTGGTTGACTCTTTGTGAAATTTTAATTTGGGGCCAAATATCACTATTTGCCAATGCTTTGTTCAACATCGAATGATCATTTTTCTACTTTCCCTTGACTATTTTACCTCATATAAATACATTAGTTCTTACATTTGGCACTTTTCATTAAATTTATAAAAGGCAATGATAAAAACCATCATCCTCGCATTATCCAACTCTTACCACTCGTCGTAACTAAGTCTCGTTAGACTTTGATGAATTAAAGTATCTCGAAACAATTAATTTTTTTTTTTTTTTATTATTTCTTCATTCGAATTTCAAATCGAGTCTTAGTCTATTTATGTATTCTTTCTAAATTCAAACAAAATTGAAAATAAAATATATTCATAGGTTTGATACTTTATCTCGAACTCACGTTTGAAAGAAATATTCGATCACATAAAGTCGACAACTTTTGTACACAGGTGTTTCCACGTTTTGAATACTGAAACTCCATGACACATGTCTGAAATGTTCTAGGGTCGTTTTCGTAAATACCTAGAAATGTTGGGGATATTTCTAGTATTGATGAAAAAACAAAAACTCGTTCCTTGCCAAAAAAAATAAAATTGTATTTAAATAAAGACTCGAAATTGCATATGTTTAAAAATGTCATTTTTTTTACTTATGCATTTGATATTTTTTTTTATAGATACTAATCCTATAATGAATTTTGTGCATTGATAATGCGGATGGTGACTTGTAAGTTGAAAATAATTTGTTGATACGCATCAATAATTGACGATAAGCATGTCTTATATTATTTTTTAGAATTTATGAATCTATACCTACATTTTAATATTTACACTTTCCCATGTTCCCATATATATCCCTTTTTCTGGAATATTGGATTTCTCCATATCCATTTTTTCCGTTTTGCAATATTTGCGTTTTTTATGTATCGGTGCTACATAGGAAGTGGGTTAATTAAAATTCACAGGTGAAAAATAGTAAAAACGAAAACATTCACTCCTATTTTGTATCTTGAATTACTAATTGGTTGAATAATGGTTAATTCGATTTTGTTCCTTTTGAATGATAATAGAACAAAAGTACTCTAGAAAAGTTCATAGGATTAGAGGAAATCTTCTCTTTGGACGAAATGTGCAACGAAAAGGCAAAATAGGTTTAAAAATGCAAATATACATCGATAGCTAAGTACAAAAATGTCTAATTTGAGTTATATAAACTAGCATTTTTTTTCCCGTGCGATGCACGGGATATTATTTCAAAAGTGAAAAAAATAATCAATAATACATAATAAGATAATATAGTATACTAACATAGTAAAATTTAATAATGTAGTATTATTCATATTTTATATAACATTAGTTTTTTTAAATCTGACATATTAAGATTTATAATTCAAATATATAGATTAAGATTTAACGAATCGAATTTCTATCTTTATCTCTTAATATTTAAGATATATAGATGAAAATAGGAGATTGATAATTGTTGAAAATTATAATTAAAAAATTAGTAGACAAAAAATATTAAAAATAAATAATTACAAAAGTACCATTAGATAGGATTCTTCAGGATTTAGTTTCAGTTTTGATAAATTTAGTTTCATTTTTGATAATTGTTAAAAATTATAGTTAGAAATTAGGAAAGAAAAAAATATTAAAAATATTTAATTACATAAATAACATTAGGGTTTTTTAGGGTTGCCCAGCGTTTTTTTCTTTTATAATATTTGAGTAATGTAACAAGTAACAAGTACAAAAAAGGTTCATCGCACTCAACTTTATAAGGCAAAAAAATTTGGATAATAAATTAAAAAAATAGTGAATTTTCAAAAAATCGTTATATTTCATAGAATTCAATTAAGATATTTTTTATTGATTGGATTCAAAGAAAAAGAAGAACCTGCGAATCTTTTATTTGTGAGTTTTTACTTTCAAATGTTTAAATTTGTCGGCGGCTACTCAAACATAAGAGCATCTCTAGCTTCATTATCGATAAAAAAAACACTCTAAACAATATAATTCACGGTTATTTCTATCCTACGTCCGAAGAAGATTACATCAGTTGGTTTTTTTACTGTTCATCTACACATATAAATGTAAATACATGTGTGTATATAAATAATAAAAATCCAGCGAATATAGTATAGAACGGGGCCGTGATTCATATGTCACCTACCCAATTCACTCACTCTTTAAAGGTGAGACTCCACTTAGACACTCCCTATATAAAAAAAAGTGCTACAATGTACATGTTTATACTCCCTAAAATTTTGTCCATGTTTATTAAACAATAATAAAATATGCATTAATTAAATATAATATTTTTATTACAGTTTGCATTTTATAATTAATTACATAAATTTTGTATAAAACTCCATATTAACTTAATTAAATATTTTATTATCTCTATTTTTATCATAGTATCATATTGTAAAATATATTATTTTATTTTATTCATATCTATATTTATAGCGACAGTAAAAATATTCAATTGTTTACATAAACCCAAATAACATAAAATTAACAAAATACATAATAAATTATGATTTTTTTTAAATAATAAATAATAATAAGTTGAACTTATTGGAACATCCCTCCAAATATAGTATAAAATATAGATTGAAGAAAAAAAAACTTGTAGACAATAATTTTAATTTTATTTCTAATACAATTTAAGATATCTATTTGTTGTTTAATGATCTGAGATTTACCTTCATCTACTCATATATAGGTACTGATTCAGGATTCATCATCATTATTTCTTGTTCATGTTGTTTTTGTTAGTGTTCTTGTTTTGCTGTAATTTCAATTCTTTTTGTTTTCATTTTAACTTGTAATTATGCTATTCTATTGCATTTCTCCTAATAATCTCCTATTCAAAGCAACTTGATTGTCATTTTCTCACACTTGAAAACTCATCCAAAAATAAATCAATGGAATCGAAGTTTTTCTTCTTGTAGCAATTTTTGGAGTTTGTGAGCCATCATTAGATACTCCATCATCATTTTCATAGCTGATTGAACTTGGTGTTATAGGTGAGACATATTAATCAAATGATAGAGTTTGAGTATTTGACGAACACTCAATTTCATCATCATCCAAATCAATTTCAAAATCATCCAAATTTATATTTTCAGATCATGACCTGAGATTAAAATAATTATTATGCAAAAAAAAAAAAAAAAAGAGTATCCTTATATATACTAATATAATTTTGTAATAAGAATTTTTTATCAAAAAAATCCTATAAAAGAAAAAAAGCATACCTTTTCATCTAGAAATAACTAGCAATAAATTAATATACATCCAAACTTGCAAACCACAACACAAAACTAATAATAATTTGCTCAAAGATTCTCTCCTACAAAAATGGCCTTCACGTGATACAGTGCATTTCTCTCTCTCTCCAAACAATGACAAAGAAAGAAGTAGAATACAGCCTGCCTATCTATGTATTGTATCATACTATGAATAAAAAGTAGAATGTACAAAAACTTAGAATATATTGCTATTAGAACCCATTCCTCTCTCTCTCTCCTCTCTCTACACATAAATACAAAAATAACCCAACTCACAGTTACCCCCACAAACATTGCCTTTTCCCAGCTACAAAAGCTACAGCAATCAATTCAATTCAACTCAATTCAATTCTTTCTTCAATCAAAAAAGATAATACAAAAAAATGTGTTATGTGGGTAAAGCAACGAAGATCTTCATCTTCATAGTGACAGTTTTGGCTGTGACCGGACTTCTATTGGGATTTGGGCTGCTCAGGAAACACGTTCATGGCGATTCCCACAAATGCTCTTCCGATTCATGCCCCGAGGCCACCCCTCTCATTTTCCCCTCTCCAAATTCAAACCCTAGTAGCTCCACTTTCAAGCCCACTCCTTCTACCAATCCTAATCCATCCCTAACTCCGGACCTGCCTCCGCCGCCGACCGATAATCCAGGCCAAAATGTTCCGGATTCGCCTCCGCCTCCGACGACATTGTCTTTGCCGCCGCCGCCGCCGCCGAGCGACAATCCAAGTCCAAGTGTTCCTGATTTGCCTCCACCTCTCCCAGTGTCGCCCCCACCGCTAGAGTCGTACTCACCGCCGCCGCCTGTGGTGGTTCCCGAGACGCCGCCGCCTCCTGTGGTGGTTCCCGAGGCGCCGCCGCCGGTGTTCAGTCCTCCTAGCCCGGTAGTGCCCGTAACACCAGGTCCAGTGAATAATTCTTAATTCTGCGATTGTATTCATTTATATTATTGATTAATTGAATCAAATTGGTTGATTTGTACAGTAGAATTGAGATTTTGTTTTTCTCTTTTGTTTTTCAAGGATGTTCTAAGGATTCAATCCCCTTTCTACTCATAATTTTACCAGGAATCTTTAAT
Organism: Erythranthe guttata; assembly: GCF_056151865.1. Taxonomy (NCBI): domain Eukaryota; kingdom Viridiplantae; phylum Streptophyta; class Magnoliopsida; order Lamiales; family Phrymaceae; genus Erythranthe; species Erythranthe guttata. The sequence goes on from NC_142540.1 coordinate 15,224,920, forward strand.
TCAACTGATAGAGAGATATATTTGTAGTTTTGTTATACTATATATATTTTTAATTATAATACTTGAATTTCATTTAACAAGAATTTATTTTACCACTTAATTCGTGTATTGTCTGCATAAATGAGCTTAGTCGGCTCGACAAAAGCTCAGACTCGAACTTGAGCTTTCTGACGAGTCGAGCTTGAGCTCATTCTTAAAGGGTGTTTGGCTAAGCTTATTTCAAATAGCTGATAAACTCTTACGTTGTTTTTAGAGCTGATAATCTGTTACATCTTATTTTTATGATTAATTTTTAGAGTGTTTGGATAATGAGTTTATTTCATATTTTTACTCGTTACAAGATCTTAAATAAAAAGGTGGGGTAGATGTACTTATTTAAAAATATCTTATTTCGTCTCCAACAGCTTATTTAAAAAAAAAATTAACATCTTTTTTTAAAAAATTCCCAAACATTTTGAAAGAGCTTATAAGCTCTAAAACATCTTATAAGCTCTTTTTAACATCTTATAAGCTTAGCCAAACACCCTCTTAGTTGTCGCGAGCCTTTTTTTAAATCTTAATTTATTTATTTTCATTTTAAATATATTTTAAAATTAAATAAAAAATTCATATAAATAATTAAAAAAAAACTACAAGTCTTTTTTCATATTTTTTTATTATAATTTATGATAAAAAAATATAATAATATTAATAAAAAAAGGGGCATTTAGCAATAAACCCCTTGGATGAATAATAAATGGTGATATGTCCAACCCTTAAATCTGCCTTTGTGATAACCCCTAGAAATTTTAATTCCAATACTACCCTTAAGAAATTATAAAATCTCTTACACAATAATTCATCCCACCTTCCTTAATAATAGCCAATATAATAGAGATATTTCCCCACTCAATATGCTGCATGCGTGTGTATATATATATATATATATATATATATATATATATATATATATATATATATATATATATATATATATATATATATATTATAAATTCTTTTTAAACGAAAAATTGAATTTTTTCCCCGAATATGACTATAGTTGAATGACTATAGTCTAATATGAATGTGACAATATCAACTGTAGTCATATTCTTTCTTTATATTGTCATTTTTACATTTTCAACTTAATAATTCTGATTATATAGTAGAGTACAGTTATTTTTACCAAATTATATATAAAAAAACGAAAATTGCACGAAAAAAAAATACAATTTGAATCTTATTATTACACATCAACTTGAATGAGAAGATAGAAAATATTTGAATATGACTACAGTCACATTCAACAATAGTCATATTCGAATATGACTATATCATGTTACTGTTATTTTTTTATGGGAGATAGTTCTTCGAAATGCTCGGGGATGTCCTTGTTAATTCCTCTTGAAGACTGGGCGGCAAATTCCATCAAAATTGCAGCAACAAGAAGCAAATCTGTATGAACCAAACTCAAATTCATAAAACAAAAGGCAATGAGAAAAAAGAGAAAAAAAAAATGCAGATGCTAAACATTCATTAACATAAACATACTATTACATACAAAAAAAAAGAAAAAAGAAAAAAAAAAATTCCTTCCGAATTTTCAACATTCTTGATGCTGCTCAAATTCTTTTTGTAAAGATTAAGGGAAAAAAAATTGAGATACCTACTAAATTCATAATTGCATTCGATAACGCCAAAATCGACGAAATACCTTTCCCTCCACCCGACATATCCTCTCCTAGAAGCAACTTTGCAAAATTCTCCTTCATCAATTCCATATCTATATTATCGCCACCAAAACAAACGAAACATAATCGGAAAAACCATTTTTTCAATCAGAATTCAAAAAACAGAAAAAAATAACGAAACATCGAAAATAATTATAAACAAACTTGCCTGAATGCCTATCTTTTGCAAGAGGGTTGGGAGTACTTGAATTATTATTTGAATAATTATAAACAAACTATATCATGTTACTGTTAAGTTTTTATGGGAGATAGCCTAATTTTCAATTTTTTGATGTCATCCAATCATTTTTCGCGTACTAGTATATCCCGTTTTCCGTTCAAAACACCCCACCATTTATCTAACCTTGTTACTATCCCATCATTCAGACAAAACAACAATTATTAGAGATTACGACTCGGAAGAAAATCTGAAATTCATAGAAGTAGAGAAAACACCAATTTTCAAGATTCCCTATTGTTTACGAAAACAATCCAATCAACATCCACACAAAAAACATAATTTGAAACGAGAAGATAGAACATACTCAAATATGACTACAGTCATATTCAACAAATAGTCATATTCGAACATGACTATAGTCATGTTTAATCATCTGGAGAAAAAAATTAATAAATAAATAAATAAACCGTATTTGTTTTCCCTTTCAATTTCAATTGCCACTTGAAATCAAACTCATTTGCAAAAAATAAGAGCAAAAAAAGAAGAAATTAAACACATGACACCTCATGGTTGATTCTGCAGATTTTCACAAAATAGAATCGAATCTTGGCGGCAGTGGCAGCAGCACTGGCGGTGGAGGACTCAACAACCGCGGTTGCGCCCTCAGATCGGGAATTTCACCGCCGCCGCCTTTTCCATCGCCTCCCGCGTCGTTGTTGTTTCTCCACCGTTCATCGATTTGCGTGCACTTGCCTAGCAGTTGCACCTTCTCCGGCCGCCATCGTCAACCTCCCGTCGCCGACGCCGAGAGAGATTGAGAGGATATAGATACGGAAATTGTGACAGAGAGAAAAACGAGAATTGTGGGTTTGAGATCTAGGGTTGTGATGTGTACAAAAAGGGTAAAATAGGGATAACATATTTTTAAGGGGGGTTTCACTAATTTAAATTGACATTTGGGTTTTGAAAAAAGTCTTCAAAGTCAATTGGGTTTAGTTCAAAATATTTTTCATTTGAGGGGGTTATTGCATATTTCCCCATAAAAAAAAGGGTAATGACAAATAGGCCCATGACAATGGCACTTAATTAAAAGAGGGACATCCAATTTTTTTGTCTTTCAAATAAATCCAGTTCATTCAAACTTATTTGCAAATAAGGAAAATCCTTTTATATATACCAAAATTACCCCAAATTCATTGAAACCAATTCAATTCCAATTTCATGATTTACACCCCAATTTAGCCAAATTTCATCAATTAACCAATTTTAACCCTAATTTCAATTTTAACCCCAATTTTGACCCGCCACCACCGGTCTCCGGCGTTGACTTTTTTTTTTTTTTTTTTGAAAAACCATTTTTTTTTCCTGAATTTTTGTTCCGGCCGGTCAACTGCCGTTGACCGCCAGGTCTCCGGCGTTGACTTTTTTTTTTTCCTAAAAAAATATTTTAATTAATATTACTGTCTTGGCTGCTAAATTACTGTCTCCGGCAGTTATTTAACTGTCGGAGACAGTAATTTAACTGTTAATTGACTTTTTTTTTTCTTCAAAAATATTTTAATTAATATTACTGTATTCGTTGCTAAATTACTGTCTCCAACAATTATTTAACTGTTGGAAACAGTAATTTAACTTTTAATTGACTTTTTTATTCTTAAAAAAAATATTTTTAATTAATATTACTGTATTCGTTGCTAAATTACTGTCTCCAGCAGTTATTTAACTGTCGGAGACAGTAATTTAACTGTTAATTGACCTTTTTTTTTTCTTAAAAAAATATTTTAATTAATATTACTGCCTTGGATGCTAAATTACTGTCTCCAACAGTAATTTAATTGTCTTAGACAATAATATTAAATATATTAATGTTCGGGAAAATAATATTCATAATATTACTGTCCCAAATAGTAATATTACTGTCTGAGACAGTAATTTAGTAGCCAAAACAGTAATATTAATTAAAATATTCTTTTTTCTAAGAAAAAAAAATTAAAAAAAAAAAAGTCAACGCCGGAGACCGGCCGGAAAAAAATTTCAGGAAAAAAAAAAAAAAGTCAACGCCGGAAACTGTCCGGAAAAAAAATATTTCAGAAAAAAAATTATTTTCTGAAAAAAAAAAGTTTTGGGGGTTAATGTAATATATTTGTTTAAATCCGGGGTAAATGTGTAATATTAAGGAAGTTAGAGCATAATGGGTGGAATTGATAAGAATTATATTATTGAGGGTATTTTAGACTAAACACATGGGGATGGGTTTAATTGAGAGACTGTTTTTTTTGTGGACCAAAATGCATTTAAGTCCCATGTGATGGGCCTTGTTGCCATTCGCCCATAAAAAAAATACACAAAGGCTTAGGATCGAGCTCGAGCCAAAAAAAAAATACTCGAGGAGTTCAAGCTCGTCACAATGGATTCGAGTTCGGCTCATTTACACACATAATCTCCATTTACACTCCTAGTCGCGACTTCAGTTACTTGGGCCCTATATTTTATATTTGTGGATATTTCGAAGCTCAGTCCCATTTTTTGGAAGCAAATTGTTTAGCCATTCTTTAGCTAAATACCATATTTCATTTCTTCTAGGCTTCTAACTCATCCAGATATGTTCTTTTGGATAGTATGTTGAACATTGTACTCAATCATTCTGGTTCTTAATGAAATTCAAGTTTACTCCTCAAAAAAAAAAAAAAACAAAAAAAAAAAAAAAAAAAAAAAAAGAGAAAGAAAGAAAGAAAGAAAAAAAGCCCCCAATTTTGTTTTTGAATTTCTTCTATATTTTGGTGGTTGTAATTGGAATGGGGTCTTGTTTGCATGAGTTGAATTAATTTGTTACCAAGAATGAATGTGGATTTTGCTAATTGGTATTAGTAGAAAAATGGTTTTTTAGTACCATATTTTTTGCTACGGTAAAAAGTCGTAATAAAAGGTATCTTTTATTACGAGAAAATCTCTGAGTCGAAATAAATTATAGGATTTATTTCAGTAAAAAAGTATTTGCTACGGTTTACCGTAACAAAAATTTTATCACGCCCGTATATGTTACGGGGCAAGTGCGTAGCAAAAGCCGATTTACTACAAATTTGGTACATTTTGTTACGGTTAATGATCGTAGTAAAAACTATTTTTTTGTACTAGTGTGGATGGATATATTACTTACTCCCTTTGTCCCATATTATTTGTTTTAGAGAGTTTTTCTTGTCCTAAATTATTTCTTTTTAGATTTTCAATGAAGCATGAATTGCAATATTTTCAAATTTATCATTTATCACTCCTAATTAATTATCTATAAAACAATTAATGTCAAGATATTTTAGTAATTATCTATGTTTTTTACTATAATTTCATATTTATTGATTTTTTTAATATATGCGCGACAACCTAAAATATTATTTAAAGCGGGATGTATGAAGTTATTCAGTCAATAAAATTCGATCGTCACAATTGAACAATAACTCGATTTAACATGCAAATATATCACTCTATCCTTCCCATTTTATTTGTTGTTTCGAACTGATGCACGCGTATTAAAAAAAATAATAAACGTACATGGATTCTGAAAAAATATAATAAAATGACTTAAATCACTTTCATCAATTGTTTCACCTAATGTTATTAAGAGTAATAAGGGTAAATTCAAAGTGACAATTGTTTTAAAATAAATAAAAATCTCTATAAAGGCACATAAAATGAGAAGGATGGAGTATATATATATTTAGTAAATTGAAAAAAATATGAAATTGCTAAGCTCAAGTTTCCCCTTTCAATAAAAAATATGACAATTGAACAATAATACCGATATTGTAATCCGTAAAGCATTTTATAAACTGAAATGCTATTCATAGAACTTTTTTACATGTTTGCAGTGTAATTTATTTCATTTGTAACTTTCCCAAAAAAAATTAAAATTCCCCCGCTATTTTGTGGGTTATATTACGAAATGCATTCAAGAACTTCGTGTATTTGTACACGAAGTATACATGTTTATAAGTATAGAACAAGGAGGATGAAACTAGGGGTTTGAAAACGTTCTTTAGTTTCGTGACAAATAACACAAAATAGCAACTTACATTTCGTGGTCTTTTACACGAAATGTAAGCTAAAGATTCATACAATATAATACGAAATCACTAATTGAGTTTTTTTTTTTATTTAACCAACTTATCTGTTAACACTCAAATAAATGCTAAATTAACATCAATATTCTTAAACTCAAGTAAAAAAACAAATTGACCTAAAATTCAAATACAAATACAAATTGAACTAAAATTCAAATACAAATATAAATTACAATAAAAGAACATTTTGTAAACTACCGGCCAGACTTTAATTGTTCGTACAAGAGTAGTCGGGGTTTGAAAATTTTGAGTAAGTGCCTTAGGTTTTTAGCTCTATGATGTACCCGTGCCGGATGAGTAAGTGGTAGAGGACTATTCGCGACCAAATTAACAACCATGAAATGATTGTTGTGCAATGTCACAACAATCATACATGATAAGTGACCACTGCCAAACATAGGAAGTTAATTCATACTCCCTACTTGGGTCAAAAGTATCACTAATGCACTGTATTTGGTACCAATGTCCAATCACATTTCATTCATGTCTATCCAATAAGCTTGTGGACAAGGGCCTGAGGCCAGTCACACTTGCGCATCACCTTAACATTTTCAGTACTGCCAAACATCGTCGTGTACACATTATCATGCTAGTATAACTCAATAAGCAACTCCCCTCTCACTTGCGGCCATCTTTCTTGATCCCTGTACACGGCTTGAGCAACACATCGGTACCCACAGTTGCCATCTGCCGTCATGTTAGCATAATCTTGAATAAGACGGACCATAAATCTGGGCACGAAAGAATAGAAGTCGATTCCTTCATGTGCAAGTATTGTAGGGGCACCAGATTCTTGTGTGGGAATACGAGAACCACGACCTTTCATATTCGATTGAGGCATTCCGTCAGTGTTTCTATCAATATTTGCTTTAGGAATCTTTGCACCAAGAGAGGATTGGCAACCCTTGGAACCACAAGAAGACTTGATTGTCTCCTCATCAATACGATACTGCCATCCGGAAGGGTCTCTCTTTGTCGAGTTATTCTTTGGTCGTCCTTTGGTCTTAACAAATCATATCTCGGACAGATGCGACGTAGACGGATAAACGATGCCACACAATGAGGCCACGGTATTTATCTTGCTCGTGTAATTCATCTTCTTCAAATGGCAATTCAAGTCGTCAATCTGTCTATCCACAATCGCCTCGCGGTTTACTTGATACTTAGGTAGCTCCGAAGGTTCAACTGTCATGATACTCCAGAATGGGTGCAAGTCTGAAATGATGAACGTGTCATTATCTTCCATTTTCTGCACAATTTTACACACGCAAGGGAGCCCATGAGTGTTCCAAAGGCAGTGTGAGCAAATACTCGGATCTTGCATCGCCGGGGACTCCATCTCTTGATCCAATTTCTTCAATGCCAGATGCGTAACATAACAAATCAAACCCTGAAAACACGGCCACGCTGCAGTATGCTTCCTTATCTTGGATGATGATGAAAAATCGCACTTCAGCTGCTAATTTGGATATAAACTTTGTCCCGAAGTTTGTCTTGCACGTTATCCAAATCTCCAGTCAAAGCATTTAACCAACCCTTTGCATAAGAATGAGCACTCTCCACCCTATCCGATTACAACGACAATCAAATTATACAATGACAATCAAAATACAATATACATATTATTTTTATATAATATATTTTATCATTTAAATTACTAAAACATGTAATACCTGTTGGTGCTCGTGTTGGCAAAATGATACACATTGCGGGTATAGGCGCATACAAACTTCTCATTGTATATCAACCACGTATGATTCGAATATTGTATTAGTCTAGAATATCCTGCATACCGTCCAACAATTTCATTGTTATTGTAATGATACTTTTCTTCCGTTTCTGACTTCACCAGCTTAGCCCACACCCCACGTCAGAATATTAGACTTTGGTTTTTGTTGCCTCCTATAAATTTGTAGCATTTGCCTCAACATTTCTGTTTATATGGAATATACACAACATATGATACGAAACTGGAAAGACATTTGGCAGTGCTTTCAAGAGACCCAACTCCCTATCTGTCAGGATCACATCAGATTCGACACCAACTAACAACTCTCTCAACAATTCAAAGTCCACTTGTAGGTGTCTGTATCTCCATGCGACATAAATGCAACAACAATCGTAAAATTACTCCCAACAGGAGTTATCCCAATTATTTCCAAAAGAGGCATTCCATACTTACATCGATGTTTGTTTTACATATTTAAGTACAATACATTATAAACCAACAATCATAATTTAAACAATCGTAAAATCTTACTTACTTTTTGGTTTTGTATGTGCAGTCCATCAATATAACATACGGGAATAGCCGTAGAACTTAATAGATTCGGGATATGCAAACATAACATCCGTTGTTGTTTGCTCGTTTCACTATCGACGCGATGCCAATATCGATACTTGCCTGGTTGAAAGTACGCATCAAAAACTGAATAACAGTCATCCCCTCCATTTCCTCAGATTTAATGTTTGCCAACTCATTGTAAACATGCTTCATAGAGGTTTGTATCGTCGGATCATCCTTTCTCAATCTATCCATGATTAACATTGGCTTCACGTGAGAATTTCTCAATTCTTTAATTCTTTCTTTCTGTTGTGGAATTATACGACTAGTCGTACCATGTCCGTAAGGAAACAAAGCCGGAGGATGAGTATGCTTGCCATCGCTGACAGTCAACCGCCATAATTCATCAAACCTTGACGTTTTGCCAATCAATTTGAACGGACAACCACATTTTTTGTTCAAGCGTTTGTAGCATCTTCCACATCGATATTCGTTTGTCGGCCATGTCCGTACTTGTCACACGTCAAATGCGGTGCATTTTCCCTACTAGACTGACAAATCAAACGGTGAGAAACTAATTGAAGTTCCTTTGGCCCACTTGATTAATTCTTCCCTACTATCGAACACAATATCAACTTGGAACAAGTGAGAGAAATCTTCATATTCGTTTCGCTCTAAAACTGCGGGATCAAAATACTAGTTGTCTTCATATGGCTGCTTAAAAAAAGATAAATTAGTTAGATACTTGCACACACATAAAAAAAAAAAAAAAAAAAAAAAAAAAAAAAAAAAACAACAACTAGGAATTTCGTGAATAAGTACACGAACTACGTGTGTACATTTCGTGTACAAATGTACGAAACACACAACAAAAATAGTTTACTGTTTGTTTCGTATTGTTTTGTACGAATTATGAGTTAACATTCGTAGTGTCTTGTACGAAATTATTGGTAAAACAGAATATGATGTTAATTTCGTGCAGAAAACCACGAAATATATTGAAGAATTTCGTGGTATCTTACATGAAACGACTAAAAATCGACAATTATTAGACAAAAACGTAATTTTTACCTCATTAACGGGATCGATGTTGGCCTCTGTTACCCCCTTAATCGGTGATATCGGTAATGACTCGAGTGTGGCCGAGTCATAGCCGAGAAATGGTGCCAAGTGAGGATTGGCACAAGGCAGCCACACAATCGGCCAATGAGTGGTCGAGTGTCGGGCAAACATTCGGGGTGTTTGTCCGAGAAAGCAAGGATCGGCTTGATTTGAGTGAGAACGGTGATCGAAAGTACTAGTGGCTGGCACGGGCGTTGCTCGGCAGCAAATGCGGACAAGCGTGGGAAGTGATCGGCATGTGGCCGATAACTTGGGCAAACGAACGTTCGAGGGAAATCGACCACGACTTGACAAGTGTGGGCAAGTGGCACGACCGATTGGCAAGTCGATGAAGGCAGCCCGATGTGCGGGCGTGCTGAAGACCGTGTGGGCAAAGAACTGGCAAGTAATCGGTAAAGGCAAGCAAAAGTGCGGAAAAGGCAAGGCAGATGGGCTGCCTAGCAACCGGCCGGGTTGTTTGGCCCGTTTGGCGCGCGCCCGCGGGCCCGATCAAGATGGGCTTCGAAAATCAGCCTTGTGGGCGGATTTGAGGGAAGTTACGGAGCGGTTGAGGCCTGGAAAAGCATGAAAACTGCCCCTTATTACTTGTAATAGTTAGCCAAGTGTCATGTTTGTATGCTGCCATTTGTCCCTAGGTAGTTTTATGTGAAAACTACATTTTCCTTGTATTTATTTGGCTATGAGTGCACAAATCCGACTCATCTAGCATAATCTAGCATAAGAGAGTTCAGATTGCAATTGTTGGGCATTCTGAGTGAGGATTTTGTGTGTGCACCTTAGTCTCCTTTGTATTCTTTGTGGGAATTAATATAAAGGTTGGGCATTGCCCGTAAACGTGCTTTTGTGTTTGATTTCCGCTGTATACTCTTGTGTTCGTTTACGTTGGCTTGAAAAGACTTGTGTTTGTGCGTTTTGTGCGAAGAGAATCGAGAGGAAGGCTGACTGATTTGGTGGGCAAATCAGGCCGTATGGTGGGAAAATTTCGGTGATAAATTAACCCCTGTAACAGTTGGTATCAGAGCCCGGTTCAAGGGTTCTGAACGTGTTGCTGTTCGGCATGGCTGAAGATTCTGGATCTTCGACAAGTCCAAATCCTACTCGTGTGATGATGCTAGAGATGGAATCAAGGCTGCAACGTCTTTAAGCCTTGGTTGGGCCGCCCCTAGATCCAACGGATCAACCAATCTTGCAAAGGCTCGCTGATGGGAAACGAGAAATCGATCGTTTGGTAAGATCGTTGGACGATCTGCCCCAATTTGTAGAGGACAGATTCACGTCCGTTTCCGAGGAGATGGGACTCCTCATTGATGCCGTTGTGACGAAGCTTGAGGGAATGCTTACAGATTTGACGGTGCTTAAAAGGGCTGTTCGAAACGAAGGATCAAGTTCCGAGGGCAGAACATCGGGATCCAAAGTTCGTGTGCCGGAACCGACTGCGTTTGATGGTGTGCGAAGTGCCAAAGAAGTCGAGAACTTCGTGTGGATGGAGAATTACTTCGAGGCAGCCAAGGTCCCGGATCGTGAGAAAGTGACCATTACAAGTATGTATCTTGTGGGTGATGCAAAGTTGTGGTGGCGTGCTCGTTTATCAGACGATGCAAGTGCCAACCGAGTGAAGATCGAGACTTGGGAGGTGCTGAAACGGGAGTTGAAAGAGCAATTCCTACCTTGCAACGTGGGCTGGATTGCAAGGGAATCCCTTCGGCAATTGAAGCACAAGGGAACCGTGAGGGAGTATGTCAAGGATTTCAGTTCTATGCTCCTTGACATACGAGATATGTCCGATGAAGATAAGCTGTTCAACTTCATGGCTGGATTGCAGCCATGGGCCCAAACCGAGTTGCGGAGGCAAGGTGTGAAGGATCTGCCAAGTGCCATCTCGGCAGCAGATCGACTTGTCGATTACAAGGTGATGGGGGCCGATGATTCCGATAAGGAAGGCTCGAAGAGGGATAAATCCAAGGGGAAGAAGTTCGGTGGCAAGGGTGGCCGGAATTGGAAGCAAAAAGAGAGCGGTGATGGCGAGGGATCCACGGTGCAGGTCAAGACCGGTGGACAAACCGTCGTCAACAAACAAAACCGTGGCTGCTTTCTATGTGATGGCAACCACCGGATGAGGGACTGTCCGAAGAGGAGCAAGTTGAATGCTTTGATGCGGGAGTCGGATAGTGAAGAGGATTCGGACGAGACGAGGCGTGCCAATCCGATTCAGTTGCTGAGTGCTTTGGTCGTGGACAAGGCACCCAACGGCACCAAGGGCTTGATGTATGCCTCGGTGCTGATCAATGGCAAAGAAGTGAAGGCGATGGTTGATTCGGGAGCAACTCATAAGTTCGTTGCCGAGAGAGAAGTCAAGAAGCTGGGCTTGACTCTCTCAAAACATGCAAGTCAAGTGAAGGCTGTAAATTCAGAGGCGGGGCCGGTGAAAGGCAGAACCGATGTCGATCTAGTGATCGGTTTGTGGAAAGGACAGTGCGGATTGACTGCCGTACCACTAGACGATTTCGATGTGATATTGGGGCAAGAGTTCCTACTTGCTGCTAAGGCTGCGGTGATACCATTTCTCGGTGGGTTGATGATTATGGACGAAGAGTGTCCATGCTTTGTCGAATGCTCGTACGTGACTAAAGCAAAGGTGGGAAAGAAACCGGTGGCAATGTTGGCTGCGGTGCAATTGGAGGCAGAATCGAACGACGAGGAGTCATCGAGCCTAATTGCAGCCGTTGGAAACAAGACGGTGAGTTCTCGGGCTGGTTTGCTTGTACGTGCATTGCCGAGAAATGAGACGAGGGCCGAAGGCAAGTTAAGGTATTCATTTGGGCTTATGAATGGGCATTGTGGCCTTACTTTTGTTCCAAGTTGCTGCCGTGTGTGGCACAACTCGTGGGTTCGAAATGTGGTATCTTCTGAATTTCGGGTGCGTGTTGTTGGGTTTTTGTTGGGCTGGTTTCTGTTGTTGATGAAATGGAAGCCGTGCTTGGGTGATTTCCGTGGGCTGGAGGTCTCCTTTCTTGATTGGAGAGGCAATCGAGATAAAATGCTAGTTGTGCCAAAAAACTAGCATTTTCACTTGTGGTTGGGTGCTGCCGTTTGAATGTGGTTGGCGTTCATTTTTCCGAGGGCTGAAAGAATATGTGGGATGTTCGTGGGATCAGACATGGAATTCGGGTTTCGATGTGGTGCTGGTGATCAAGCACAATCGAAGACGATGGCAAGACAAGTGGAAACGAGGGAAAGCTGAAGTCGATGGTTTCGGTTCGACGAGGGCGTCGAACACCGTTGGTGGGGGAGGTCTGTTACCCCCTTAATCGGTGATATCGGTAATGACTCGAGTGTGGCCGAGTCATGGCCGAGAAATGGTGCCAAGTGAGGATTGGCACAAGGCAGCCACAGAATCGGCCAATGAGTGGTCGAGTGTCGGGCAAGCATTCGCGGGGTTTTTGTCCGAGAAAGCAAGGATCGGCTTGATTCAAGTGGGAACGGTGATCGAAAGTACTAGTGGCTGGCACGGGCGTTGCTCGGCAGATGGGCTGCCTAGCAACCGGCCGGGCTGTTTGGCCCGTTTGGCGCGCGCCCGCGGGCCCGATCAAGATGGGCTTCGAAAATCAGCCTTGTGGGCGGATTTGAGGGAAGTTACGGAGCGGTTGAGGCCTGGAAAAGCATGAAAACTGCCCCTTATTACTTGTAATAGTTAGCCAAGTGTCATGTTTGTATGCTGCCATTTGTCCCTAGGTAGTTTTATGTGAAAACTACATTTTCCTTGTATTTATTTGGCTATGAGTGCACAAATCCGACTCATCTAGCATAATCTAGCATAAGAGAGTTCAGATTGCAATTGTTGGGCATTCTGAGTGAGGATTTTGTGTGTGCACCTTAGTCTCCTTTGTATTCTTTGTGGGAATTAATATAAAGGTTGGGCATTGCCCGTAAACGTGATTGTGTGTTTGATTTCCGCTGCATACTCTTGTGTTCGTTTACGTTGGCTTGAAAAGACTTGTGTTTGTGCGTTTTGTGCGAAGAGAATCGAGAGGAAGACTGACTGATTTGGTGGGCAAATCAGGCCGTACGGTGGGAAAATTTCGGTGATAAATTAACCCCTGTAACAGCCTCCATGATAATTGTTGTATTCTAATTGACTGTGGCGAAAATAAATCACAATCTACAAAATTCGGTATATTTGGAAGTCGAGAGAATTTGGAAAAAAATAAAAAGTTTCTCTCCAAATGAATTATTTTGCACTGTAACTGGGAAAAGTTAGATGATAATAGCAAACCCCTTTTATAAATGAAAGTTGATTCGTTGTTTTCAAAAGAAAAAAAAAAGGATTATTGAACACAAATAGAACATCTGGCCCTACAATTCAATTAAGTGGGTAGCCTTCATTAAGGTAAACCTCTTTTTTCATTTCTTTTTTTCTTTCTTTTTACATATAAATAAATGATATGAATTATCTTTACTAGCTATATATTTAGTTTTCAATAGTATATGAATCAATTCAAGATTAGATAAACACCTGTTTTAGGCCTTCAAATGACTGCTTCTTACCCAAAACATAGAATAATATATAACAATTAACAACCACAACCTTCAATCAAATGATCATTATATATATCAAAGGCATGGGATGGCACCCACTCGCCTTCAAGTTCAAAGCACCATGCATGTAACATTTTTAAAGTCAAAAATATGGGAATAAAGTCAGCAGTCTATGTGAATTATCATCATCATCAATTTATGTATAATAGAGGTTAACCAAATACACTAGCCATCTTGTTTTCTAAAATAATGAAACATACTGTTTGTTTAAAAGCAAAGGGGTGAACCCCCGAAATAGACATGACCACCGGGTCAGTTCGACAATGGTTTTTTAACCGAACCGGAACTGGAACCGGAAAAATCGGTTCGGTTTCGATTCCCCATTTTTGGAACCGCTAACCGCCGGTTACAACCTATAGAATCAGTCTAACCGGGTTAAAAAAAACCACTAATGGAAGTGGTGGACAATCATGATAAGTATTTAGGCCTGCCTTCCGGGTTAGGAAAGTCTATACGAGAAGCTTTCATGAATATTCGTGATCGAGTTTGCCAATGTCTTTAATGGTGGAAAGAAAATGGCTTTCAAAAGAGGGAAAATAAATTTTAATTAAAGTGGTGATTCAAGCTATCTCGACTCGAAGAAATAGAAAGGTCGATGGCTAAGTTTTGGTGGGAAGACAGTCAAGGCAAAAGTTCATTGGGCATGAATTATGTAAAAGCTGTTGGATATAATGCGGAAATATGTGAACAAGATTAACAAAGGAAATAATCGAGGAACACGTATCTCCTGCGTATTTTATTCTTGCTAATATATGTTTAATTACATGTACAAACTCATGACCTATTTATACTAGTCTAGGCATATGAAGTACATGCATCATATTACATATATTCATCATGAATCCTAGATATACATGTATCTAAGTGTTCATGTATTTGCCTATTCATGTATCCTATCATACATTGTACATGCATGTGGATATTCTAGAAAGTGCATTAATATTCCAACACTCCTTCTTAATGTGCTTTCTTCTTCAGCTCAAAGATTCTTCGAATTTGCAGTCTTCTTATTATTTTGAAATTGACTAGCAAAAAACAAAAACTCTTCGCTTTCTTCGGAGTAATTTTCTTGGTGTTGTTTTTTTTTTTTTGGGGGGGGGGGGGGGGGGGGGGTCTTGACTTTCGAGACTTACACGCTTTCTATACAGCTCTACTAGTCAAACAAGTCCGACGGTTGTTGAAATCTCCACATAGCCTACTGAGAAGAATTTTTAAGGCTATATAATACCCACATTCAGACATTTTGGGCTCCGTTTTAGGGTCTAATCCGTCATATAAGTGGAGAAGTATTTGGATAGAACTGGTGGAGAAAGGCTCACAGTGGAGAATTGGAAATGCGGCGAAAATGAACATTTGGAGACACAAATGGCTTCCAAGAGAACGAACATTTAGAATTTTCATTCATCGAGACAATTGGCCGAATAATATGAAGGTACAAAGTCTTATTGATGGTGATACATGTCTATGGAAAGTTAATATGATTGCATTCTATGAGGAGGATTGAAAAAGCATTCCCTCCATACCAATTGGAAGCACGATTAATAAAGATCGTCTTATATGTCATTATAATAAGAATGACTTGTTCTCCGTTCGAAGCGCCTACCATGCCACGGTTAATTTAGAGCAAGAGCAAACGGGAGTTAATATTGCAAGTGGTTTATCTCTCGTTTTGCCGAGTTCTTGGAAATGACTTTGGAACTTGAATATGCCGAATAAGATCAAGATCTTTCTATGGCATTCTTGTAATAATCATCTTCCGACACACCAAAATCTTATTAATCAGAAGATGTTAGAGAACAAATTATGAAAAATATGTGGGGCTGAAGAGGAGGATGTTTTGCATTGTTTATCCTTATGTTCGTCTGCGAGGCAGGTTTGGGCGTTAAGTGGAATGGCATGGTCGATCCATTGGCCGAATAATTACTCACTTATGGATTGGTTCTTGCAAATGAAGAAGAAGCTTGATAAAACTGAATTTGAATATTGTGTTGTGGTTTGCTGGGCCAGTTGGCATGCAAGAAACAAAAATATTTCTGAGGAGGCCAGCCATTCGACTCTTGGCATTATGTTGCTCGCAAAGAATTTTCTTAAGGAGATGCGAGGGTCTGTTTCTGAAGTGTTTTGTTCAAAACCTCCATTACAAATGCAAAGATCGAGTATCAAGTGGGAGGTTCCACTAAGACACGAGATGAAAATTAATGTTGATGCTTCTCTTTCTTCGGTGGAACATGGCTGCGGGTTAGGGGGTTTGGCAAGGACCTCTGATGGAAATTGCTTAGCCTAGTTTTGTCCTCTTTTCACTGATGCTACTTCAGCCGAGTCTATGGCGGTTCTCAAAGATGTGAAATTCGCCTAAGACCACCTGTGGAGTAGAGTAGTTCTCAAATGTGATCCTAGCACTATAGTTGCTGCTATTGTTGGAGAGTTTGGTAGTCGCACGGTCTATGGGTATGTTATTGACGATATTAAACGTAATGCTTAGTCTACACATTTGAAATGTTCAAGATTCGTCACGGTAAGAGAGAAGCAAACCGCGCAACCCATGAAATTGCTAGGCTGCCGTACAAAGGCTCTTTTATGTTGAATGTTCTTCCTTCCTCTCAAAAAAAAAAAAGAAAAAAAAAACTGAAAAGAAAAACAAACAAGCAAAATAAATAAAACAAAAAATAATATGTTAGAATTGAGAAGTAATAGAAAACCCCATAATCTGTGGGTTGATTTGCATTGGTTATATATAGATAAATATTGCAAGGTAATAGACTAATCTAGATAATTGAATTATAACTAATCCAGATAACTCAATCATATTAATCTAGGTAACATAATTACAATAGAATTATAATATTACAAGAGTTCTATAATATAATATACTCTAACACACCCATGCAGTCGAAACACGAGAACTTGAAAACTGGACAATTATTTGCCAACACGCTCCAGCAGTCGAAACGGGTAAACACCAAACGTGAAGACAAAGACAAGAACCTACGAAACACAATAGTAGAGAAACCCTTTTGTGAAAATATCTGCCAAATTGATAAAACCAAAATAGAAAGAAGAAAATAACGGGGTAGAGAAAAAAAATAACCTTTGTTTCTTTCTCTATTTTTTGTTGTTGTTTGTACTGAAGGAAAATATTAAAAAAAAACAAAAAAGAATAAGATCAAACAGAGAGAGAAAATAGATTAACCGGCTATGACGATAGAGTAAGAGCATGCCTAACGAACAAGATGCCGGAAAAGATAGAAAGAAAGATAGTTAAACAAAAAGTATAAGTTAGAATAGAAGAGGGCCACTATCGGGGGAGAGAGAAAATTAGAGTGGTGGTCATGGCTCTAATACCATGTTAGAATTGAGAGGAAATAATAGAAAACTCCCATGATCTATGGATTGATTTGCATTAATTATATGTACGAAAATAATATAAATTAATAGTAGGTAATAGACTAATCTAAATAATCGAATCATAATTAATCTAGTTAATTGATTTATACTAAACTAATCTAGATAACATAACTACAATATAACCCTAGAATCCTAATACCACAATCACTTTATAGTGAAAATGATGAAACAAATCACCAAATGGACTCAAAATGAAGATTATCACCCAAACCAGATGAACATATATACGCAACTTCACGTCTCAGTTTCTTCAGACCGCAAACGAGAACCCCAATGCTCGATTCTTTTTTCGCTCGAACAAAAATCCTACCAAAAATTAAAAATCGTAAGAAACAAATACTAAAAAATATATTTATATATGCATTTTCATTCCATGATCTTTAGTTACTTACTTTTAAGGTCTGGTCTTTCACCATAATGCAAATTAATCGACTGAGATATCGACTGTTGAGGCAAACTCTCCAACTCTCTATCACCTTTATAAAGCAACGAATTGTGTACCCGTGTATTTTGTCCTTTGCATTTGTACTCTTGTTCATCAAGAAAGCCACTATGGCAGAATAATACACCGATGGATAAGAATAACACGTGGAGCAATGCTCTTGAGGAAGATGGGTATATGTGGTTAGTGTTATGATCAATGGGGTATATATATTAACTAGTTAAAATACCGATGAAAATAAGGTCGATGATGAAGGAAGATGAGATTATAGCACCAAGCCATAAATAACTGGTTGTGCCTAAAACGGGACATAACGGTGCATCAGATAGATTGGTTCGAGTCCTCTTCTTCTCTTGTCCATCCGTGGGTGGGGCTCGTTTCTCTTTGGTTACGTAGGCCTCGACTTTCAAATCCATGTTTGGAAACTCTGATGGAGCACCGCAAATGGGGGGATCAAATCTAGCATGGTTAAGTCGTCTGAGTTCTTGAATGAGGTGATTAGTAGAATTTGCGGTGTTTTGTATTTCGAAGTCTCGCTCGTGATAAATGGTGTTATCATAAATATCAAACTTGTGACTGTTTGTTTTTAGGGTAAAAGGCAAATAGGGCCATAACAAGGCATTCAATTAAAAAATGGACATTTAACTTTTTTATCTTCCAAATAAATCCAGTTCATTCAAACTTATTTACAAATAAGGAAAATTATTTTATATATACCAAAATTACCCCTAATTCCTTGAAACTCTAATTCAACTCCAATGTATGATTTACACCTAGGGATGGCAATGGGTACGGGTTTGGCGGGTCTTGGACCCGGAACCGACCCGTTTGGGGCGGGTCTGGGTCAGCTAAATGGTTCTGGGTCGGGTAATGGGTTTAAGTTTATAGAACCGGATGGTTCTGGGTCGGGTTATGGGTCTTATTGGAACCGACCCGGAACCGACCCGTATATATATATATATATATATATATATATATATATATATATATATATATATATATATATATATATATATATATATATATATATATATATATATATATATAATTTTGAGTTTCATTTATCAGACTATCGATTTCCATCTTGACTATTCTCATTTACCTATTTTCACTATTTTATTTTTCGAATCTCATTTCTCGTGAGTAATATTTATCACTTGTCGACCACCGCTAATTGTCTTACATTTTGAATTTTACTTATTATCGAAGTTAAATATAATTAATAGTAATTTTATTGTTCATGCTATGTCACTTGTAGAGATTTTTTAAAATATTGTATTTTAGTATTGAAATTATTTCATAAAAACATCCAAGCAAAATGTTATGAAAGTTAAAAAAATATTAATTTTTTTGTATGTTAATGGGTCTAGCGGGTCTGGCGGGTCGGAACCGTTTAGTTAGGGTTTGAGTTGGGGCGGGTCTGGGTCTAAGCTAAAGCGGGTTGGGGCGGGTCTTGGGTTTATATATTTTTCGTGGGTCGGGTCTTGGGTTTAGGCAAACCCGGCCCAGAACCGACCCGTTGCCATCCCTATTTACACCCCAATTTAGCCAATTTCGACAATTAACAAATTTTGACCTTTATTCCAATTTTGACCCGCCACCGCCGCAGACGGGCGGTCAGCCGTCGTTGACCACCGATCTCCGGCGTTCACTTTTTTCTTTTTTCAGAAATTTTTTTCCGCCAGCTCAACCTCTGGTCTTCGGCGTTGACTTTTTTTTAGTCTGAATTCTTTTTTCCGACAGGTCAATCGCCGATGTCCAACGTTGACTATTTTTTTTTTTAAACTTGTTTTTTCTTAAAAAAAATTATTTTAATTAATATTACTGTTTTGGCTTCTAAATTACTGTCTCCAACAGTAATTTAACTGTCTGAGACAATAATATTACTGTCTGAGATAGTAATTTTACTGTATCGATTAATTTTGTCGTCTTAGCCTGCAACGTTCCTGTTTTCGACTTAATCTACTGTCCCCGACCGTAATATTATTGTCTCATACAAAAATATTATTGTTTAGGACATTAATATTAGTAATATTACTGTTGAGAAAGTAATTCATATTATTACTGTTCGCTACAGTAATATTATTGTTCCGGACAATAATATTACTGTTTGGGACAGTAATATTATTAGTAATATTACTGTTTGGGACTACAATATTAGTAATACTACTGCTTTGGTATTCAATATTACAATTTTACAGAATAATTTAACAGTAAAAAAAAGTTTTAAAAAAGAATCAATGTCGGAGCCGGCGGTTGACCGGCGGGAAAAAAATTCAAGAAAATTATATTCAGGAAAAAAAAAGTCAAGGCCGGAATCTGGGCGGGAAAAAAAATCAGAAAAAAAAATTATTTTCTGAAAAAATAGTTATTTTTTCGAAAAATTATGAAAACGGAGGTTAATGTGATATATTTATTAGGAGTCAATGAGTAATATTAAGGAAGTTTGAGTGCAATCGATGGAATTGATAAAAATTATAACATTTTAGTCTAAAATACCCTATATAATATAATTTTTAGTCTAAAATACCGTATATAATATATTTTTTACCAATTCCATCCATTATATTCTAACTTATATAATATTACACATTGACCCCGGATTTAAATAAATATATCACATTAATCCCAATTTTAATAATTTTTTGAATTTTTTTTTCAAGAAATAATTTTTTTACTGAATTTTTTTTCGGCCAGATTTAGGCGTTGACTTTCCTTTTATTTTTTTTTAAATCCTTTTTTTTTCTGAAATTTTTTTCCCCGCCGATCAACGGCATTGCGTTTTTTTTTTTTTTTTTACTATTTTTATGTTTTGAAATTTTGCTTTTTCTTAGAAAAAATTATTATAATTAATATTACTTTCTTGGCTGCTAAATTACTGCCTCAGACAGTAATAATACAGACGAAGACAACAAAATTGCAGGCCAAGACGATAAAATTAATTAATACAGTAAAATTACTATCTCAGGCAGTAATTTAGCAACCAAGACAATAATATTAATTAAATTTATTTTTTTTCAGAAAAAACAAAATTTCAAAAAAAAAAAAAAAAGTCAATTAGCAGTTAAATTACTGTATCCGACTGTTAAATAACTACTGGAGACAGTAATTTAGCACTCAAGACAATAATATTAATTAAAATATTTTTTTTAAGGAAAAAAAAAAAAGTCAACGCCCGTGACCCGGTGGTCAACGGCGGTTGACCTACCGAAAAAAAAAGTTTTCAAAAAAAAAAAGTAAATGTGACCGTCGGACATTGCCGAGCATCGGTGGTGGCGGGTCAAAATTGGGGTCAAAATTGGTTAATTGGTGAAATTGGGGTGTAAATCATGAAATTGGAGTTGAATTGAGTTTCAATGAACTGGGGTAATTTTGGTATATATAAAAGAATTTTCCTTATTTGCAAATAAGTTTGACTGAGCTGGAAATATTTGAAAGAGAAGAAAGTTGGATGTCCCTTTTTTAATTAAATGACATTGTCATGGGCCTCTTTGCCATTAAACCATAAAAAAAACCTAAACGTGTTCTATAAACAAGGTAGAAAAAAAATAATTTTGAATGTGCTATAAAAAAAGGAGAAAATAAAGGAAACAAATATTTAACGAAAATAATAAAAAAAAAAAAAAAAAAACTTCTTTTAGGTAGGGATGGCAACGGGTCGGTTATGGGCTGGGTAATTTGCCTAAAACCCGAGACCCGGCCCGTAAAAAATATATAAAACTCATACCCGCCCCAACCCATACCCGAATTAAACGGTTCTGACCCGCCAGACCCACTAGACCCGTTAACATAAAAAATAATTATTATTTTTTAACTTTCATAATATTTTGCTTCTATATTTTAACAAAATAATCAAAAAATTAAAATACAATATTTTAAATACTTCTACAAGTGATATAAAGTGAATAATAAAATTATATAATTAATTATATATAACTGCTATGATAAGTAAAGTTCAAAATGCAAGACGGCTAGCGGTGGTTGACAAGTGATAGATTTTAGTTACGAGAAACGAGATTGAGAAAAAATGAAATAGTGAAAAATGTGTTACTTAGAATAGACACGATAAAAATTGAAAGTTTGATAAATGAAATCATAAATTAATTTGTATATATAGATTAATTATAAAATATAATATATTTATACGGGTCGGTTCAAATAAGACTGTAACCCGACCTAGAACTATCCGATTCTACAAATTTAAATCAATTACTCGACCCAAAACCATTTAATTTACCCAGATCCGCCCCAAACGGGCCGGTTCTGGATCTAAGGCCGGCAAATCCGTACCCATTGTCATCCCTACTTTTAGGGGATTGTCTAGGATCCGAGAGGGTTTTACTTCTCGAACCGTAATCAACCAATAAGAATGTGCCTCATAGGATTAATACGTACATAGTAAAAAAAAATAAGGACCCTTAGGGTACAAATAAAATGACTTAAAAAAACCCTTTTAATTAAACATAAAATTGTAATTAGAAAATCAATAATTTAAAAGCTAATTACAAATTTAAAAAAAAAGTAAAATCATATTAAGTATATTCTTCCTAAACTTTAAACCATAATCTTCATTATTGTTTTTTCTATTTATCATCGTGGATCTTCTGAAAAAAATTATGATCATCACCAGTCTTTTAATATTCATTGAATGAAAAATTATATTTAGATAAATGAAAAAAGAACAATAATCCTTCATTAGATCTAATATAACAAATTGTATATAGGTCATTGTGAAGAAGCTAAATCAGTTTCAGTCAGCAGAATGTCTAAGCTGGAGCAGGGTGTGCTGCATCGGCCTGAGTTTTGCATATAATATACCCAGTTATGATGTGATTTTTCCTTGGATCATGAGGGTAAAATATGTTTGTTACATATGAAACTTGTTGCATATATTATTGCATTCAATGTGGATCTATTTTTCTTTTATCTCTCGTTTTTTATATCAACGGTTACGTTCGGAAACTGCATATTCATTATGAAAATAAATATCCTTGGCCAGAAACTGATCATCCCAACTCTATATACGGAATTTCAGGCTATGTGCAACAACAAGCCTTCATTTGAATCATTTCATAAGTAATCCCTGTCATTAGGTTCATTCTTTGAATGCTCGAAAAATGGGGACAAAAGACTTGTCGAAATCCACCAGACATAAGAAGACACGGAGACTTACATCGAGATTGCTCAACGGAACCAAAACTGAGGGTTGGCAAGATGAAGCAGCGTGAAGAAACTAGGGCTCCTTAGTCTCGATGAACATATTTTAGTTTTGGGAAGAAGATTTGGGAGGTTTTGATTTTTATTTCACTTATAATTTTGTTAATTATCAATTATTATAATATTTCTTAATAGATCGTACTACGAATCTATATTTACTGTGTTCGTACTCTAATTTTCAAATCCCTAGTGTTGTACTATGTCGTACTATGTTGTACAAGTCAATCCACGGATGATATAAAAATTTAACTAATTTCTATGTCCCAGATTCAATCGTTACGGTTCGAGAAGTACAAACTAGACAACCCCTACTTTTAGGGTTTCGGGGCAAACCTTTCTTTTAAATATAAAGATAAGAATCACTATCCATTAGTTAGTTTTATAACGATACTTCCCTTCATAATCTCTATTTTTTCACCCTATATCATCTTTCGCATTCTTCACAACTCAAATTTCACAAATCCTTCTCCTTATCACTTCATTGAACTAATCTTTGAAAATACAATTAAAATAGCTGAAATTGTGTAATATATGTATTGCACCAATCACTTTATTGAAGTAAAACCATATGGTGTATTTTAGGTTTCAACTTTATAGGTTAATGAGTTATAGTTACCCCTGCATAAGAAGTTTCTCAAAGTGGAAATTGATTAAAGTAAGTATAAAGAAGTTTCTCAAAGTTCAAATTCATTAAATCTTACTTCGGTCAATGATATGAGTCAAGAGAGATTAATTAAATGGATTGGCTATGTTATATTGTTATCTATTAAAAAAAAAAATTGCAGCTCAGGAAGCAAGATGAGTGGTATTTCAATAATGATGAATATACTTATAATTTGTAGTTGAAGAAGTATTGGCATGGGACGCCACGACTGGCTTATACGTTAATATGATTGCCACAAACAAATTACTGAAATCAGTTAAAATTACACAATAATATTTATTGAATAAATAAAGACATGAAATTACTGAATTCAATCAAAATTACAAATCATTTATTGAATATATATAAACATGAAAATTAATTGAGAAAAGGATAGATCTCATATCTAATATTACAACTCCCACCAACAACTCTCCCACCTTGTTTCCCTCCACAACAACTCGGTAGCTCACTCACGGCGCCGTCGAGACACTTCTTGCAATCATCTCTCGATAAATCTCTACTGCATTGAACCATTCCGTATATCTTCGATTCTATCCCGATATCAGTTTCCCCATTCGCGTACATTTTACTCGTTCGAGAAGCATTCGTCGACAGGTTTTCGATCAACTCTCTCGTCTTCTGGTTAAACAGCTCGGCGTTCGTGCTCACGTTGTTCAAGTTCCACATGTAGAATTTGTTCCGGTTATCGATCTTGCCGTGAAAATCGACGTCGGAGTATTTCAAGTAGCAGTTGTCGTACCAAACGACGGCCCCTTTGAGGTTGGGGCAAATCTTGGTGACCTGGCTGCTTGCCTCGACGACGCATGTCTTGCAGTCGTTGGTCGAGACGTCGCCGCGGCAGAGGGAGAGCCCGTAAACCCGGTCGTTGTACTGACCCGATGATCCAAACCCGAACCCGGTTGGAGGGGTCTTGAAATAGAGATCACCTAAGAGTTTGTTAAGGTTTCTCTCATAGAGGCTGTTGGTGCTGAAGTTTTGAGTGTTGGAACATATGCTGAAAAGTGGGGATGCTGAAAGGGCTGTTTGGATGAGAAGAGAATTAATTGAGATTATTAGAATTGGGAGAAGGAAAGAATAAGCCATGTTTGTTTGGGTTTAAGATTTGTTTTTATAATTTTACAATCGATGTGGGTATGTATTTATAGTGCAAAATTAAATATTTTATTTTTCAAATATTGGAGTTGATAAGGTCTGCAGATGAAAATGATGACTTTTTCTATGTGACTTTGCATCTAAATTAGTTGACTTTAGAAGTATTCAAGATTTAAATTTTTAGTTCTAATTAATGGTGGAAATTGGAACGGAATCTCCAAATTCTGTCGATTCCGATCAGAAAATATACGAATTTGGAATGTTATTTTTTATTTCGATATCCGAAGTCACGATTTCCATTTTTTTCGAATTCAGTTCGAACGAAATCGGAATTGTATATAAAATCAGAGGAAATTCCGATTTTTGATCTGATTTTAGTTCCAAATATTTTGATTGTTTTCTAAAATATATAATATAATTTCAAGATATATTTTGTAATTCCATAATATAACTTATGTTATATTTTATGGATTATTAGTGAAAACCCCCAACTAATTAGGTTATATTAAGGCGGATCTATACCCTTTTAGAATATTAGTGAGAACCCCCTTAATTATTTAATTAAATTATAATATTACAATTATTAAATATTAGGGTTAATATTGGAGACACCCCTCAAACCAAACATAATTAGATGTGGGGCACAACCTCAAATAAAACATTTTAATTAAATCCTTACGTGAAAATAAAATTTGACTCTCATCCTTTTATTTTTATTTAACCCAAAAATACCCTTATACCTAATAAAAAACAAACCCTTATTTTTTCCGTCATTTTCTATTTCTCTCTCTCTCTAAACCGCCGCCCACCATCAACTTCTCTCTCTTTCTTTCAATTTTTTTTCATCCCACCATGGCCTCTTCTCTGTTTCATCGGCCCCACACCCCCCCTCTCTCTCTCTCTCTCTCTCTCTCTCTCTCTCTCTCTCTGGAGTAGTGGTCCTGACTTGGAGGTACTCGTTATAGGAGAAGTTATTCAGATCGGATCTCGATGTGGGGCGGCGAACGGCGGCAGTTTTTAGTCGCGGGTAGCGGCGGTGATTGTGGTCGTTAGAGGCGGAGGCGGTTTTGGACGCTTACGTCGGTGGTGATTTTCTTCAACGCCGACGAGTTTTTTTTATTTTTTTTTTGTTTTGGGACTTTTAAATGTAGCTTAATCATTTCTTGATTTCAAGATTGTTTTTCGCCACATTAGTCAGTTTGCGTAGGTCAGAATTAGATTTTTTAGTGTATTCTTTAATACTCCAACGTAGTCGTAATTTGATATTGTGTTTGGAGGAGAGGAAGGCTAATTATAATGAAAAGTGAGACATAGAAGAAGAGAAAAAATGTTCGATGATTATGGGCAGATTTCGGAGATCCATTTTCATAGGTGGAGGTTGTGGCGGATCTAGGGTTTCATATTGGATGAGTGCGTATGACTACTAATGTCTATGGATTACTATGAGTGTCTACGAATGGGTAGCGGTTAGGGTTCAAAATGGGAGCTAGGGTTTTAAGAGTATGTGACTACGGATTACTATGGTTACTACATGTGTCTATCGATGACTACGGCCGATTTTGTTTAAAAAACATTCATAATTTTCAATATTAGTATACTATAGTACGCCATAGTATACGATAGTACACTACTTTTAAAATCTGCAGTACTATTTAACAAAAACGAAAAATATTATTTTTCGTAATTTTTAATAAAATGTTAAAAATAAGGAAAAAAACGTAAGTTGCTTATAATAATGTAAAAATGCTAGAGTGAAAAATGAAAAAGAATATGTTAGATGGAATGCATAATAAAAAATGATAAATACAGTTTGAATTTTATTTAATGCAAATTTTAAATTTGTAAGTGGAGGGGCATTTTTGGAATGAATTTAATAAAGGATGTGAAGCAAAGATTTAATTGGACTTGTCATTTAGTTCTAATTAATTTTGTCACGATGGACTTATATCTTAAGGCCCCTAAATATTATACCTATATTATCCCTAATTACCAAATCTTATATTTACACCCTAGCCACATCGTCCATCACAAACCACCGTTCTCTAATTCCCTCATGTTTTCTCTTCTTTTCAGGAATCACATCGTCCATCACAAACGGCCATATATATTCTGTTTCATTTCTCGCGTCTGATTCATTCTTCTTCTGATTGCTGATCACACTCCCAATTATTTTGCTTTTAAATTCATTTTTCTCAATTTTCACACCATAGCTTTTATGCAGCTCTGCTCTCTCACTCAACAATCCTCTCCTTTGTATCTATATCTCCATCGGAACTGGTAATTTTTACTCTCACTTCTTCGTGTTTGTGTGTGTACTCTGTTTTTTTTTTTTTTTTTTTTTATTTTGGGGGTTTGTTTTTGTTATTGCCTTTCTTTCCCATTTCTCTACGGAATTTTGAAAGATTAGATTTTTTTTTTAAATCCGTGGTATACTGTTCATCAGTCTGCTGTTCTCAATTCTCCTTTTTTCCTATTTTATTTTATTTTAATTTTAATTTTCCTTTTTTCACAGAATTTATACCGTTTTATTCGCACTTTGCTCGTTACCTCTCTACTTTATCTCCTTGGGCTGCATTTTCATGTGAGAATCGCAAACGCCGACGCTCAACCGTAACCTCGCGCTTAACATAAGCGGATCTGCTTCGTCCGTTATGTTTGGTATTGTTTGGGAGGCTGATTATCGTTCAATTAATTGTAGAATGTATGTTACTTTGTTGAAACTGTGTTCATGTTAGTCAAAAATATATAGTTGTTTTCGTTACGGTTGTAGTTGGTATCGATAATAGTCGTTTTTGTTACGGTTGTAGTTGGTATCGATAATAGTCGTTTTTGTTGGAGTTCTAGTGTGTTTTTTTTGCTTTTGTTTTAGTTGATTTTAATAATTTCTAGTTGATTCAGTATAGTTGTTTTCGCATAGTAATATAGTTGTTTTCGCAAAACAATATTGTTTTTTTCATTACTTTTTAGTTGTTTTGAATAAATAGTTACTTTAACAAATAGTTGTTGGAATGCATAGTTGTTTCAATAATTTCCATTTGATTCAATATAGTTGTTTTCGCAAAACAATATTGTTGTTTTCATTACTTTTTAGTTGTTTTGAATAAATAGTTACTTTAACAAATAGTTGTTGGAATGTATAGTTGTTTTAATACCAATTATTTTAATAACAGTTGTTTTTAATAATAGTTGTTTTATTGAAATATAGTTGTTTAACTGAAAAACAAAAAAATATATATAGTAAAAAAATAATTAAATAAAAATATTAAAAAAATAAAAAAGAAAATTTAATTATTATTATTATATTTTAAAGAAGAAATAAATAAAAAAATCGAAAATTAAAATTAAAATATTTTTTTTTTTAAAATACATCAAACTAGTGGATAATTGGTAGAGAATAGTTGAAGGGTAAATTTGAAAATAAAAAAGTAATGGGTCTCTCACTAATAAAGGAAAAGGAGCTAGATCCATCCTTATTAAAATAATATTAGAGGGGGTTCTCACTAATAGTCCCTATATTTTATATGAAACATATAAATACCGAAGCGTCAAGTAAATTAAAATTTTAAAAAATATTAATTGCAGACTTTCTATTTCTACCCTCAAAATATCTTATTTCACCACCAAATTAAATATATTTCCTATTTTACCCATTTTCTTATTCTTTCACCTATGTTCTGTACAAATTCATCAACTGTCCACCACTAAACTAATTAAAATATTTATAAAAAAATTTACATTTTTTCACTGAAATCTTTGATACAAAATCCCACTATCTCTACCTTAAGTGAACAATACCTTCGTCAGAAAAAAACATCTCCGAAGATAAAAAAAAAATAGCAGGATTTCACTTTCTTAATGAAATAACTTAAGAGTGGTTGTATGGAAGGTCCTGAACTTCCTCGAAAAATGGGCAGTTTGGCTTGATAAAATCTCGTTTCCTAAAAAAAAAGTTACATAATTTGCACGTCATCTGATATGAAAGTTTAAATATCTTGTAATAAATATTTCATTGGCAAAACAATAAAAATAACTTAAAACACATGAGGGTTAACCGAGAATATAAAGAAGGGTGGTGGAATAAAATTTGAGGGGTATTTATGGTATTTTATATAATTTTGGTGGTTAATTAAAATACTTTGGAGGTGGAAATATCACCACTCTATTAGTTGGTATCAGAAGTTTGTGTTGCATTTTTTTCTCATTAGAAAGTCTCTATTTTGATTTGTTGTTCCTACACATGGTTGTATTTATTTTGCCCCTCTTTTGATTTTTCTTTGTATTTTCCTGCAAATTTTCGAAAAAGATATGAAAAATATTTTGAAAATTTGCATAATATCTGAATTTGGAACAAGAGATTATAAAATTTTCGAAACTCCACCGATTCCGAAGCGTTCGAAAATTGAAATGAATTTTTGCATTTCTATTTTTTGAAACAGAAATTGGAACCATTTTTACTTCAAAAAAAAAAAAAATCGGAAAAGCCATTTCAGATCCATTAGTTCTAACTTGAGATCAAACCTATGACTTGATCTCTTCTAAATGACATTAAAGATGTAATCAGGTGTTGGATTTTTATGACCTTTTCCATGTGAAGTTGCAACCATTCAAATTAAAATACAAGCATAATGTCGATAAATTAATGTTTGAAAAATTAATAACGTCGCTTAAATAGTACTTTCTTTTGGTCTCAATTCAATAAAAACATATTAAATTATTAGTTCAATAATTTAATACTGCACCAAATTAACAAAAATTTATTAGCCTCAACTCTATTAATTTATTTAAAGTGATTTAATTGTTACTTTTTCTTTTTGTCCCAAAGATTTCTTTATTTTATTTTGCAATGGTCTTATCATAAGATTCTAGTTCTAAAATAATTTTCTCTAGAAATAATACGTCACTAAATTACTTATAACGTGGCATCATTGACTACTATTTTCAACTCTCATTAATAAATGATAATTTTAAAATCATTTGGACAGGCTAAATCGTACAATCGGGTTCTACTATTTTTTTGGGGGTAATTTGCATAACACTCTGGAGATTAATTCTGTTTTAAATCAAGCCAGACAGATTTTGGCGAGTTGCTAAAAAGTTATTTGTTCTCTATCTCCCCTTTATTCCGTTAATCCATTTAACGCAGCTTTACATTGTCAGATTCGTACAACCCCGCTTCACTCTATCCCTGCTCTCGTCGCTGTCATCGTCGAAGCTCTACACACATAACCACACACATATACAATTTTGGTTTCTCCTCTTCCCCTTCATTGTAACCTAATAATTATGGAAACCAAAAAGGAAAAATATGAAGAATTGTTTGGTAATGGCAGATGATTATGTTGGTGGTGATGTACGCACCAAAGATTTAAGGTTTTTTTTTTTCCTTCAGTTCATTTTAAATAAACTGTGTAATTAAGAGGGTGTTTGGCTAAGCTTATTTTAAACAACTGATAAGCTCTTACGTTTGATAAGATGTTTTAAGAGCTGATAAGCTGTTACATCTTATTTTTAGGATAATTTTTAAAGTGTTTGGATAATGGACTTATTTCCTATTTTTACTCATTAAAAGATCTTAAATAAAAAGGTGGGGTAGAGGTACTTATTTAAAAATATCTTATTTGCTCTCCAACAGCTTATTTAAAAAAAAAAATAAGATCTTTTTGTAAAAAATTACCAAACACTTTGGAAGAGCTTATAAGCTCTAAAACATCTTATAAGCTCCTTTTAACATCTTATAAGCTTAGCCAAACACCCTCTAAGTTGTGTAACTAAGTTGTGCAAATAATTTTCTAAGCTGCCTAAGTTCATAATAAAATTATATGAAATACGTGTTCTATTCTAAATTTTTGCTCATTAATGTAACTAAACTCTGTAAATAAGTTTTATAAGTTGTCTGTACGTGTAAGTTGTGTATGCATTGTGAGATGTATTCATTATTGTTTTAATTTGTTGTTCAGTTTATTTTAACTAAGTTGTTGTTTATTCATATAACTAACATGTTTATACGTTCGTACCTGTATACCGGTAGAGTACAATTTTATAGAACGAATGTGAATATATGATTGCCACAAACAAATTACTGAAATCAATTAAAATTAGGCAATAATATTTATTGAATAAACACATAAAATTACTGAATTCAATCAAAATTACAAATCATTTATTGAATATATATAAACATGAAAACTAATTGAGAAAAGGATAGATCTCATATCTAATATTACAACTCCCGCCAACAACTCTCCCGCCTTGTTTCCCTCCACAGCAACTCGGTAGCTCACTCACTGCGCCGTCGAGACACTTCTTGCAATCATCTCTCGATAAATCTCTACTGCATTGAGCCATTCCGTATATTTTCGATTCTATCCCGATGTCAGTTTCCCCATTCGCGTACATTTTACTCGTTCGAGAAGCATTCGTCGACAGATTTCCGATCAACTCTCTCGTCTTCTGGTTAAACAGCTCAGCGTTCGTGCTCACGTTGTTCAAGTTCCACATGTAGAATTTGTTCCGATTATCGATCGTGCCGTGAAAATTGACATCGGAGTATTTCAAGTAGCAGTTGTCGTACCAAATGACGGCCCCTTTGATGTTGGGGCAAATCTTGGTGACGTGGCTGCTTGCCTCGACGACACATGTCTTGCAGTCGTTGGTCGAGACGTCGCCGCGGCAGAGGGAGAGCCCGTAAACCCGGTCGGTGTACTGACCGGATGATCCAAACCCGAACCCGGTTGGAGGGGTCTTGAAATAGAGATCACCTAAGAGTTTGTTAAGGTTTCTCTCATAAAGACTGTTGGTGGTGAAGTTTTGAGTGCTGGAACATATGCTGAAAAGTGGGGATGCTGAAAGGGCTGTTTGGATGAGAAGAGAATTTATTGAGATTACTAGAATTGGAAGAAGGAAAGAATAAGCCATGTTTGTTTGAGTTTAAGATTTGTTTTTATGATTTTACAATTGGTGTGGATATGTATTTATAGTGCAATAATTAAATATTTTACTTTTCAAATATTGGAGTTGATAAGGTCCTTTGCAGTTGAAAATGATGACTTTTTCAATGTGACTTTGCATCTAAATTAGTTGACTATATAGAAGTATTCAAGATTTAAATTTTTACTTCTACTCAAGGGAAATCGGAATTGGAATATTCCGATCTAAAAATAAAAAAATATCCGAACTTGGAACGTCTTTTTCATTATGATTTCCGGAGTCCCGACTTTCAATTTTTCCGAATTCATTTGGAACAAAATCTGAATGGTATATTAAATTACTGGAAATTCCGATTTTCGATCTAATTTTAGTTCTAAATATGTTTGATTGTTCTTTAAAATATATAATGTAATATAATTTTATGATATATTTTATAATTCTATAATATAACTTATGTTATATTATATATGAAAATATATATAAATACCGAAGGGTCAAGTAAATTAAGACCTTAGAAAATATTAATTGGTATCAGAAAATATCTTATATTTTTCTTTATTAGAAAATCTCTATTTCAATTTGTTGTTCGTAGTGGTTGTATTTATTTTGTCCCTCTTTTGATTTTTCTTGCATTTTCCAATAAAAAATCGAAAAAAGATTGAAAATATTGTGAAATTTTGCATTATATCTGAATTTGGAACAAGAAATTATAAAAACTAATGATATTTTCGAAATTCCGCCGATACGAAATAGAAATGAGTTTTTGCATTCCTATTTTTCTGAAACAGAAATTGGAACTCATTTTTTACTTCCGGGACAAAATC